>NC_065919.1:54248133-54478133 GCF_024586455.1 Bactrocera neohumeralis
TTTAATATTACTAAACCCTCCTATACACCCTGTCGGAAGTCTGAGTTAACGAAGTGAACGTTAAGTCAAAAATTCAAAGCGGTTGTTGTCTTTGCTAAACTGAACGAAATGACCGCCTAAAATCGTAAATTTGTTCAGAGAACATTTAAACGTTCTCTGTTTATTTTTACGCTCTTAACATTCGGTATTAATTTTACGATCTCAGGCACACTTTTGACAATTTTTAATTTTTACACACTTTACTAAACCCACAGGGCCCTATCTACAGATGGGTACAAACGCATCGCCTACACCATCAGAAATTCCGCCAAGAAGATGACCCTTTCTACAGCGCACGTGGCTTCTTGGCCGCACAAGTGAACGCACAAATCATGAGTTACACACGGGAACAACAACAATCGCTCAGTCAAGTTGATATGTCTGATATCGAACAGGATAAGGTGGTTATGTTTCAAAAAAAGTGAGTACTCAACAAAATGTCTTTAGAACGACCCTAAGAGACAACTATTAATAATATTAATATTAAATACATTGCATTCCCTGCAGGTATTACTGGGTGCTCTACTTCTTCCTGCACGTTTTGTTGCCCGTCAATGCACCGCTTGAGTATTGGGGCGATTCAATTGCCGCAGCCACCTTTGTGGCCTTCTCGCTGCGTTATCTCATCGTTTTGAATGTTTGTTGGCTTATTAATTCGGCACATTTCATTTGGGGGTTGGACAAGAACTTCAAGCCCTCCGATTCAAATAGTGTCTTCTTCATTACGAAGAGCTATTGGCCTCAATATCATTATCTGTTGCCTAACGATTATCAGAGCGGAGAGTTCGGCGATTATGGCAGTGACTTCGTATCGGCAATGATACGCGTGTTTGCTGCTCTCGACATGGCAACAGATCTGCGCACCATAAGTTCGGTGGCCGTGCGCAAAGGCTTGACTACAGCCGTGGAGACGGGACGTCCAATTGTCGAATGCATTCAGGAGCACGCAACCGAAGAGATTAACGAAATGCCGAAGAATCATTTCTTGAACCGCGATCGTTTTATGTAGAGTACAATTTGTCAATACTGTATTGGAGTTTAGCATTATTTGTCCAAAATAGTACATTATATAGAAATGATGTCCTCCATTTTTAGGATAATCCTACAAAATCTCAAACTGAAATTGTTTCGAATAAATATCAATAATTAAAACAGTTTATTAAAATGTTATCCGATATTATAAATTGTTGTGACTGTAAGTTCTTATAAGAAACAAGAAAAAAACATTAACTTCAGCTGCACCGAAGCTGATATACCCTTCACAGGTGTATTTCTTTTAGTAACTACGTGTTCAGTTTATATGGAAGCTATATGCTATAGTTAACCGATCTGAACAATTTCTTCGGAGATTACATTGTTGCTTTAGAAAATAATCTATACCAAATTTGGTGAAGATACATTGTCAAATGTGAAAGCTTTCCATACAAGAACTTGATTCCGATCGTTCAGTTTGTATGGCAGCTATATGTTGTAGTGGTCCGATATCGGCAGTTCCGACAAATGAGCAGCTTCTTGAAGTGAAAATGACGTTTGCAAATTTTCAAAACGATATCTTAAAAACTGAGGAGCTAGTTCGTATATATACAGACATACGGACAGACGGACAGACAGACATGGCTAAATCGACTCAGCTTAACATACTGATCATTTATATATATACTTTATAGGGTCACTGACGCTTCCTTCTGGGTGTTACAAACTTCGTGACAAACTTAATATACCCTGAACAGGGTATAAAAATACAGATAAAATTGTAGAGGCTATATTTTTACTTTATGCAGACACTGACACATTTTTTTGAAGGCGATAACCCCTTAATTATGGCTCAAGGTAATTATATAGAATAATTTAAGACCTACACCTATAACCAAGCTTCGCCAGAGGTTTATGAAGGCAACGTTAATGGGCATCTGTTATAATTGTATCTATCGAGACTACTAAGTTGAATATGTAAGACGAATTGTTGGATAAAAACTCTCCAGCTCTGCAAATATTCAGTATTATATTGGCTGTTAGTAGTAGATGATGAGGGGTCTCATTTCTATAGATCTTAAATACGAAGTGGAGAAGAAGATAGAAATGGTGAGGATTCGGATATATACGAGAGCGGACCAATAAATACTAAGACGCCAAGTTGCAAAAATACAAATGAAAATTTTGGATTATTGGCAACATAGTCTTCTTAACGCTTGATGTACTTGACACAGCAATACTCCAAATTCTTTAACCCGTCTGCAGAATACTTTTTCAAGAAGTCTGCAAAATTGTTTGAAATAGCTTCTTTTTTTACACTAAATGAGGTAGTTATTTTTTCGAACTTGGCACCGAATCTTTATAATACCTGAAGATGATGGAGGCTGTTTAGACTTTTCCTTGGTTTCTGGTGTATACCATTAGATCCATGTTTCGTCGACGGTTATGTATGCAACGCAGAAACTCTTCTTTTTAAGTACCGTCAAACACTGCTATGAAGTGGTCTCACGTTTGCGCTGACCTACATCACGGGCAATATTTTATAAAGAACGTGATTTTTCAGGATACCAGTTGTCTCAGTTTTTGCATCGAAGGTCTGAAAATATAATATTGTGGACTTTTGTCGCGTACGGTCCGTAGTGGCATTTCTTTTTCAGGGCACCTGAAACAATTTGTCACGGTCGTCATCGAAGATCAATAATCAGCGTATTTTTTTTTATCAAGCGCCCTTTAATTTCACTGCATCCAAATGCAAAAATTAAATGCTCTCTTCATTTTGCTTTTAAGTTGCCGGACCACTGCTGTATATTTCAAGCTGAAGTCTTTATTGTCTCTAACGCACCAGTAGCAATTCCAGAGTCAACATCTACATACCTAGTCAGTCAAGTTACAATCAAAGCAGTAATCTCGTATCACATATCGGCCAGAAGTGTCTTGGGAAGCAGAAGTGTCCACTGCAAGTGCTGACAGTCAGAAGTAAGTAAGCTCAACAATGGAGCATTTCCTGTGTATTTGTGAATACGCTGAAAGCATCTGGGGTCTCCACGGTATGATGCACCAGAAGAGGTATCGATAGAAAGGCCACAGTCTGTTGAAATTCGCGTCAAGTGAAGGCATCCTAAAGGATGACTACTCCTCATGGATCTAGTAACTGAACTCCATTTAGTATTGCAAAGAACCAAAACTGGTCTATACGTGGCTCATTGACATACCAGACTAACCTAACCTAACCTATCGGATCGCTCTCTTATGAAAAATGTGCTATGTACATACATATGTACCTACTATTTATATCCTGAAAAGTAAGGCTTTATAGAATTTTCATAGATGGTATGTAATAAAAAATCTATGATAATTCCATACAGTCTTACATAAAATGCCGAATATCTCGAGAAGTATTAATCATAGCGTTTTTGACGTCGGATCTTTTTTGTAGCAATTAAAAATTCCTACAAGCTTGTCATGAACATTTTTTCTATAGCTCTTGTCATTTACGAGATAAATACAAAAAAATCGAATTTCATGGAAAAATCAGGTTTAGAGCCCCGTACTACCTCGCCGGTGTGAGTTACGATTTTGTTGCACCGGGCACTTTTGTAGAGTGAACAATTCTGAGAAATATGCGTCTAAAGTCAAAGCGATGCCATAAAACACCACTGATCTGTAGGAATTTAAAGATAAAAACTCACGATTCTAGTGTATTTTCTATGGAAAATTTTTACAGGCCTTCGTCCAGTTCTTAATGTTAATATTAAGGGCTAAAAATTTCAGGAATTTTTTTTTAGAGTATTTCCAAGGAAATTTCGTGACGGGATTGAAAAAAATTAATAGTTAAAAAAAAAAAAACGAAAAATACCCTAATATATACATATGTATACACATGAGAAATATAGATTAGAAATCTTGCGAGGTCCTTTTCTCCGCAAAAAGCAACCGTCGATATCGGACCACTGTAGAATCTAACTGCTAAACAAACTGAACAATTAAAGGAACGTTCTTGAATAAAAAACATTTTTAATTGACAAGATATCTGCACGAAATATTTCATAAGTTTTGATCTGTAAAACGACACCAAGACAGACGTCAGACAACGACAACAACAAGCTTTACGAACTGCATGTTTGGCCATCTACACCGCAAAGCGAAGTCAAGGCCAAAAGGTACAGAAATTAAACAAAGGTTGGACCGATATTTGCTCACGAAATTTCCAAACGTTGTTGTTTGTACATACTTAAAACGACTTATTAAGACAGAAGAGTTAAAATTTCATAATAAGACACCGAGAAAATAAGACGTGCCTATTTTCATACACGAGCTTATTTCCAAGTCTTTATTTAGTTTCTTTTCGTATTTTAGTCACAGAGTTTAAAAACAAACAGAATCGGCACATTTTCCATCAAGCGCTGAGAAGTAGTGGAGCTGGAGCTGGGCAATGACGGGTTCAAGCGCAAATAAAGCGCGTAAGTAAGCATGGCTTTACTGCTTTACTGCTTTATGAACACATCTGTGTAAATATGTAGTGTGTATGTGTAAAAGTCAATCAAAAATATTAAAAATGCGCTCGTCAACAGACGGTCGTATTATGTCAATACTCGAATTCCCACATATTGATTTGACTTCGAGTGCTCATCCATAGCACAATAACCTAGTACTCATTCAACGAGCGCATACGCACACACACACACGCGCAAATGTGTATTTGTTTACAAATGCAATTAGATAAATCAATTAGATTTTGCAATTAACTCAATCGTCCCGCCGCCGCCATGAAAGTATGCAAAGTAAGTGAATTGATAAGGTGCGAATTGGAAAATACTCGTCACCTGTCGTTTGTCGTTCGTCGTCCGCCGTTGTTTGTGCGTATCGGTCGCCCGGTCACTCAAAGAGCGAAAGAGCACTCCAACATAATGAATGCATCAGTGTGAAGAGTTTAATTCACGCCTCTTTCAATATCCCATCATACTTGACACTGTGCATTTGAGAAATTAATTTGCGGCTGATTAGCACTTGCATTTTCAAAATCAAACAGTTCATGCATGCTTTATTGATTACTTTATGCGGCCATACTATTTCATGTGTATCAGAATGTGTGTCGTTGTGCGTGTCTGTGTGCGCATCGGAGTGTTAGCGCTAACTGTGGCTACTGTGTTTGTTTAATTTTACGCAAAGTTATTAGAAATTATCACAAAGTCGGTAATGTTTACCAAACTAAATGAATGTGCCAATATTTGATGTCACCAGAGAGTGACGTGGCTTGACTGTGACTTTAGTGCTAGCATGATAAGCATAAGGTGTGTACCCACAATGTTTACTTCATAAAGAATTTACTAGAAAGGCTTCATATGTTGCCAATGTAACGTGTAACTGTTTGTGACAACTCAGCGAGTAGTTATGAATTCGGATTACTTTATTTGTATTGTTGGTACTGTGTTCTACTAAAATTTTATATAAAGTAAGAAGGTGAACTTTTATCGTCCGTTGAAACATTTTATTTTTATCAGAATAACGGGAAAGCTCTGGAATATCGCATTTGAAACGAAGCACTCTCTACTACACTATTTTCTCTATATTTTATTAGGACATAACAGTATAGAAATTGCTGAAAAGCATCTTAGACATTGAAGAGATTCCTTTAACATATTGTCTGAGCACGCGTCAAAGATGGACCCCAAAGAGCGCAAAGCAAAGAAATACCAGTTTTTCTGCGAAACTTCAAGCCAGCCTGAACACTGCTTATGTTCCTCATAAGTAAAAGCTCATCACGCATAATTTTCGCTTCGTCGATTTCGTTACGGTAATCTTAATGTCAAAAATGCACCACTCTTTGGAAAACCAATTGGCGAAAATATCGATAAATTAATAGAAAAGAATGGGAATAACGCAAAAAAACTTTATGCACCAAATTTCTAACTGCCAATCGCTATTTTTCTGAAGCGGATGGCAATTCGTGACGAAAAGTCGGTCGCTTACGACAACGTCAAGCGTCAGGATTGATTGTAGGAAAGGATGTACTATATGTTCAGTGGGACTGGCAATGAATCATCGACCATGAGCTGCTTTCCACCGGTCAAACTCGTAATTCAGAGCTGTACTGTCAACAATTGGATCGCCTAAAGGAAGCAATAGCCGGGAAGCGGCCAGCTTTGTCCAATAGGAGCGGAACTGTATCCAATCACATCGTTAGTGACGCGCCAAAAATTGCAGAAGATTGGTTTGCATGTTCTTATGAATCCACATTCTAGTCCGAAACTGAATCTAAGTGATTACTACGGATATCTGTTCCTGTCTATGACGAATGATGTTACTGATAAAAAATTCTCCTCAAGAGAAGCTTATGAAAACAGGCAGACCTAGTTTTTTGCCAAAAGAAACTAGTGTTTCTGTGAGAGTGGCATTATTAAGCAGCTGCATGAGAGTGAGTTTCTTCAAAGATAGATGATGAGAGGGAAATTGTACTGTCGTAAATTCTCGCATCGTTGGAAAAGGGCTTCGGTGATAATTGTTTGTCGTGAGCAAGTGTTTTAATTGGTACAAATTACTCAAAGAAGTCACGTTAATAAAATAAAGGAAGATGCTTGAGAATCTACGATTAACAGTCAGAGATCTTACTGGTGAAGTGAATCCAAAATCATTGCATTTTTTCGAAAAACAGCGTCGTATTAACGTCTGTGAAACAACACATTCCGACTATCAGGCTGACATGAAATATAGTATTACTGGCGATGAGTTCTGGATCTATGCTTACGACTCGGAAACAGACGGCCAATTGGCCGAATATCGTGGCAAAGGTGAGCCAAAGTGGAAGCCGAAAAAACCACGTCAAAGCAGGTCAAAAATCAAGGTTATGTTGACAGTTTTCTTTGATTATCGAGGTGAGGTGCACTCCGAATTCTTTCCGACCGGCCAAACTGTCAAGAGGGAATACTATTTGAGTGTTATGCGTCGTTTGCGCGAAGCTATTCGTAAAAAGAGGCCAGAATTATGGGCCGACAACGCTTGGTTTTTGCACCACGATAATGCACCGTCGCATACTTTGATTTTTCGTGAGTTTTTTGCCAACTTTTCAACCAATATCGCGCCGCAATCAAAGTATTCGCTTGATTTAGCTCCGTGCGACTTCTGGCTATTCAGCAAGCTCACGGAGAAACCGTTTTGAGTCAACTGAAAACATTAAATACGAACCGCTACGCGCATTGAAGGCTATTCCGGAAATTGACTTAACAACTGTTTCGAGGATTGGAAATAACGTTGGCACAAGTGAGATGACTTTGTGGGGAATGACATGGATTTTGAAGAATTAATTAAGAATATTAAAATTGTGAACAAAATCTTACCACGGTTTGGCCAATAATAGAACCTAAGCAATATCATAACTTTGAAGTCGTAGATAATTTCGTCTGTCTTGGAACCAGCGTAAACACCACCAACAATGTCAGCCTAGAAATCCAACGCAGGATAACTCTTGCCAACAGGTGCTACTTTGGACTGAGTAGGCAATTGAGAAGCAAAGTCCTCTCTCGACGAACAAAAACCAAACTCTATAAGTCACTCATAATTCCCGTACTGCTATATGGTGCAGAGGCTTGGACGATGTCAACAACGGATGAGTCGACGTTGCGAGATTTCGAGAGAAAAGTTTTGCGAAAGATTTATGGTCCTTTGCGCGTTGGCCACGGCGAATATCGCATTCGATGGAACGATGAGCTGTACGAGATATATGACGACATTGACATAGTTCAGCGAATTTCGAAAAGACAGCGCCTACGCTGGTGTTGTTGGAAGGACCAAGTGGAGAAGGAAATATCCAATTGGCGCCACGTTGCGAAAAGAAGAAACGACTGGTGCGCTGTTGTTAACTCGGCTATAATCGCGTAAGCGATGTGTCTACGCCAATAAAGAAGAAGAAGACCCAATATCATAAACCTCTGTACTTATTTTTTCAATATTTTTGACGTAATTTGTATACATTTGCACAAATTAAGCTTATGTCTCCCAGCTTTACCTTCTTCCCTAATTTTTATACTCTCGCAACAAAGTTGCTAAGGAGAGTATTATAGTTTTGTTCACATAACGGTTGTTTGTAAGTCCTAAAACTAAAAGAGTCAGATATAGGGTTATATATACCAAAGTGATCAGTGTGACGAGTAGAGTTGAAATCCGGATGTCTGTCTGTCCGTCCGTTCGTAAGCTGTAACTTCAGTACAAATTGAGATATCATGATGAAATTTGGTACACGTATTCCTTGAGTAAGAAGGTTAAGTTCGAAGATGGGCAAAATCGGCACGCTGCCACGCCCACAAAATGCGGAAACCGAAAACCTATAAAGTATCATAACTAAGCCATAAATAAAGATATTAAAGTGAAATTTGGGACAAAGGATCGCATTAAGGAGGGGCATATTTGGACATAATTTTTTTGGAAAAGTGGGCGTGGCCCCGCCCCCTACTAAGTTTTTTGTACATATCTCGGAAACTACTACAGCTATGTCAACCAAACTCTACAGAGTCGTTTCCTTCAGGCATTTCCATATACAGTTCAAAAATGGAAGAAATCGGATAATAACCACGCCCACCGCCCATACAAAGGTTATGTTGAAAATCACTAAAAGTGCGTTAACGGACTAACAAAAAACGTCAGAAACACTAAATTTTACGGAAGAAATGGCAGAAGGAAGCTGCACCCAGGCTTTTTTTTTTTAATTGAAAATGGGCGTGGCGTTGCCCACTTATGGACCAAAAACCATATCTCAGGAACTACTCCACCGATTTCAATGAAATTCGGTATATAATATTTTCTTAACACCCTGATGACATGTACGAAATATGGGTGAAATCGGTTCACAACCACGCCTTCTTCCAATATAACGCTATTTTGAATTCCATCTGATGCCTTCTCTGTAAAATATATACATTAGGAACCAATGATGATAGCGGAATAAAACTTTACACAAATACGGTATTTGAAAAATATGTAAATGACGTATAATGAAATCTCGATTATCACTTTATCATGCGAGAGTATAAAATGTTCGGTGACACCCGAACTTAGCCCTTCCTTACTTGTTTTATTTTATAGTAATTACATTTTGATCACTAAATTCTTAGAATTCATTCATTGTATAAAATATGTATATACAAGTACATACAAATGGTAAATATTATTAATGACTTCAGCTGATTGAACGAAAAAGGAGGAAGAAATTAACAAAAGAAACTTTAGAAATACCACACGGAACTATTCTACAGATGTACCTTACTTACTTTTTATCACTTGATATATCTAATTACATATGTGTAGGTAGGTGAGTAGAGCATGTATGTTTAACTAACGAGAATGTAATTAGAGCTTAACGAAGCTTAACCAAGCTTAACCTCTACAATATTGTATTTGAAGGTTAACACATAATTTGGAGACGATGTGTGCAATTTTTAGATGAAATTCATTTTTAATGACTCAGAGAGATTTCCAAATTCTAAGAAAATGAAAATTAAATAGAATACAAGTTTATATTGGAATTATTTTGTAATGGCATGGTATTAGTTTCGATGGATAAACATATGATATTAATTATTATTTCTAAAACTTGCGCTAGGTTGAATAAGAATTGCATTAAAGTTCTCTAAAAGCCTTTCAGCACGCGCAATCAAATGTCATAACATATTATAAAAATTTCCAAACTTAATTTTAAAACAGTCATTTGAGCCATGCGATGCCATTGTGAAACAGTTGGCAAACCGCCGAATCAGCGCACGACAAACGGCAAGCGCTTCGCACATAGCGCCTGCAATTTTACACCCATTCAACACTTCAGCCTAATGAGTGGCGAATATGATTTGGCAATTTTTCTCCGATGTCAGACTGTAAAAGCAACAACAAGACTAAGGTTTTTCTTGCCTTTTTTCTAAACGTGTAGTTATACAAAAACAAATACATATGTGCACACACACTTATGCACCTGTAGATATGCAGAAAATAGTTCGCCTAACAAACAAAATTGCATTTGTGGAGCCTTTTTTGCCTTGTGACGCCAGCGTGTGTAACCTGAAGACGCTTAAAAAGTGATTAAACGCTAAACTATTACGACTTACGGCATTACAATGAGTGGCAAATTTTAATTTTCTTATGTATGCTGTGTGAGTTTTGAACACAATCATTGAGTACACCATTTGACATGATCGATTTTATGCCGTTATCGTATATACAAATATATAGTACTGAATATGTTAGAAAATGGTGATATTGAGTGTTTTTCAGCTCTGTTAGGCCTCCAATCGATTTGCACCCTCGTTATTATATCTTCTCTAGAAAAGGTCCCAACCGAAATCAATGATGGGGTCATTCCCATGACAGTCGGGTTTAATTTTTATCCGGCTAAGGACTGTTAACACGGTACCATATCACGAAATTACGTCAGGAATGTTTTCTGCCTCCAAAACAAGGTGTTGCATGAGGCGAAAATCCTCAAAACCAAAATTTCTTCCATTTTACATTTATGAAAAGCGAAATATTTTACTCCAACTTTATTAAGATCTTTATGTATGTGTATGTATATAACTTAACAATATATGTATGAATACAGGGTTTGTTTTGGAAAGTAATAGGACTGATTTTCTTACGCCGCGACTGTATTTCGGAGCGTGCGCGCATCGACTGGATTCCGTAGAGGGCGTTCCTAGCTAACGAACGAGTGACTGGTCAGTTGTCTCCGAGCATCTGGTGAGTCAGGATAATCATTTTCGCGCGACATGTTTCTGTGAGTGGTGCAAGCCGAAAATGCAGCGTTCGTTAGAGCAGAGATGCGCGATTAAATTCTCGGTAAATCTGCGACAGAGACGTTTGATATGATCAAGCAGGCTTACCCAGATGTTGCTTTAGCAAGAGGTGGTGTGTTTCGGTGGCACCTGCTTCGGTGGCGTCTCCTTGCATAAAAAAGAGAAGAATGAGCAAATCTAAGGTGAAAACGATGCTCATTGTCTTTTTTGACATCAAATGCAACGTCCATCATGAATTTGTTGCTCCAGTACAAACCGTCAACGCCAAGTTTTATGTGGAAGTCCTCAAGAGACGCAAACGAAAGGTCAATGAAAAGCAAGCATTTTGAGACGACAGAGGGGATCCAAGTAGAATGCATCTCGGCTCTCAAGGCTATTCCGAAGAAGCCTATTTTGAAAGTTTATAAGAAATTGTAACGATTGGTTTAATAAATTTTTTAAATTGACTCTGTCCTATTTATACATACAAGGTTTGTTCCAAAGTAAACAGGACTTTTTGAAGCTGTCGACTAGTGCGTTAGAATCTGCTTTCTTTATCGATTGCCCAGTGAGAATTTCATGACATTTCATCGATTGGAAGTGAAGTTATTGCGTTTTAAGTGTCAGTATATTTATGTTATCGGTGCGAAAACGAGCTTCGAACAAAGAGCCAACATTAAATTTTATTTTAAAATTGGTAAAACTTTTGCTGATTTCAATTTCAATTTCATTTTTTTTTGTTTTCGTTTCAATTCATGAAGTTTATGGCGATGACTGCCTATCCCGTAGCAGAGTGCAAGAGTGGTTTCAACGTTTTCAAAGTGGTCGTGGGGACATAAATGAGGATCAACATGTGGGCCAATCAAAATCAGTGATCACCGGAAATTCCATCGAAATTGTGCGTGAATTCATCAAAAATCAGCTGAAATCATCATTGAAATTCATGGAACTGGAATTGAACATCTTCAAAACATCGATTAATCGCATTTTGACCGAACATTTGGGCTTACGAAAGGTGTGTGCACGGTTTGTGCACACCGTATTCGACGAGTTCGGCGCGAATATTGCGAAAATGAAAGTTGGCATTTGTTGCACGTTAATGCGCCGTCTCATCGATCCACGCTTGTGACCGATTATTTGACCAAAAATCACGTTTTAACCATTAACCACTCCCCGTATTCACCTGATATGGCATCGTGCGACTTCTTCCTTTTCGGAAAAATGCATTTGCCGATGAAAGGAAAGTGTTATGCAGACATAGAGGCCATTGCAAAAACCATTTGTTCTGCTTTTTTACTTTGGAACGCACCTTGTATGTATGTACATATATGTATATACTTGTATGTATATAGAACAAAGCTATTATGTTCCGAACGGAACATTTAAACTTTCAACAAAACTGATTTACTCACAAAAAAATGTTATAGTATGAAAACAGTGTGTTATACTTAGAACAAAACTGGGATACTCAAAAAAAATTTATATACTTGGTACAAAATTGTTATACTTTATGAAAACTGTTGTTTAGAACGAAATGCTTAATCACTGAACAAAACTGTTATACACAAACAAGCTATTATACTCATATTCAGAACAAAATTTTATACTCAAACAAACTATTTAACTTAAAGAAACTGTTATACTTAGTTAAACTGTTATACTCAAACAAACTATTTTACTTCAACAAACTGTTATACTCATATTCATAACAAAATTTTATACTCAAGCAAACTATTTAACTTAAAGAAACTGTTATACTTAATTAAACTGTTATACTCAAACAAACAATTTTACTTCAACAAACTGTTATACTCAAACAAGCTGCTATACTTAAACAAACTGTTATACTCAAACAAGCTGTTATACTTAAACAAACTGTTATACTCAAACAAGCTGTTATACTTTAACAAACTGTTATACTCAAGCTGCTATACTTAAACAAACTGTTATACTCAAAACCTGTTATACTCACAAAAACAATTTTTTTTAAGAGTATCGTCGAGTATCGCGTATATTATATACATATGCATATATAGGTGACAAGTGTTTCATAAAATTTGTTTAATAGTGTTACCTGCAATCCTACGTCAAATTTGACTTCAACAGGTTTTCTCACTTTATAACATATTTACATATGTACATATGTAGTTTATACATAAGAATTTCCACATTTACTTTTTTTTATGCCATAAGCATTTACAATGTGAATAAACTTGACACTTTTTTTCAGAAGAAATTCCTCATCTCCAAAACACGTGTGGTTATTCCGCCAGCTTCAAGTTTGCAAACAAAAAAAGGGGGCAGCTTTGGAGAAACATCGAAATATTTGGGAAATTTGTTAATGCATGTATTGGTACGCACATACATATATTCACATTAATACCATAATCAATAAATAAATCTAAATCTTTCCGTATAGTACCTTGAAACGTTTATACTAGCACCACTCCGTTCTGTTGTGATCACAGCATCAAATATTGAAATTTATGTTGGCATGTGAGTGTTTCTCAGTTTACATCATTACAAGGTGAGTGCTCAAAAAAATCGCGTTATTATTTAAGTGACACATGTCACGTGCCACAAAGAGTAAATATTAAAATATGTTTACATATTGTGTCTGTTTATAAATGGCACTGCATATTTTGTTAACAAGATGACACATGAAATAGTATGTAGTGTCTACGTGTGTGTTGGCTTGTAAGTCAAACAGTTAAATGCTTCCAGCTATTGGTTTACTTTAAATCTATTTTTTCTCTTTCTTTAAAATAAATAAACTACTTATCTTAGGCATGCAAAATGTTGACGTTGTTAAATATACTATTTGCCCCCTTAGCACGTTTTTATGCCAAAATATGCAAGTGAATCCAAATATTTAGTTTATGCTTCAATCGAGAGAAAATTTTATTTATTTCAGGTATTTTTTGGACAGAACATGCTATAATTTATATTTTCTAAAAAGCTCATAAAGGTTTTTTGGAGAGTATAAATATTGGAGTTTTTTTCTGCTATGCAGGCATACCGCATTAGCAAATCTATTGATTCAGAAGCTGCATAGAATGTTAACATTTGTACGATTTTTTAGTTTCGCATTTACATTTTGCTCTGCATACATACACCAAGTGAGATCTTATGTTTGCAGGGTAAAACAAAAATCCTAAGAAAATAAAGAGGAAAGCACTCACAGCTGAGGCAGACGGCTATTAATTTACGATGAAAAATAAATGGCAACGAATTGTCACGAACTTCCTTTGGCTTTGAAGCTTTATTACGAAAATTCCAAATTTTGCAAAACCGGACAAGCCGATATACACACATATAATATTTTGACCGAAACTAAACATAATCGGAAGGAGCATGATTTGACACTTTAAATCTTATATACTATTACTAAGCATTCTTCCTTTTCGCCGTTTGGCGCCAATTGGAGATACCAGATGTAGCCAGGTTCTTCTCCACCCGGTCTTTCCAACGGAGCGGAGGTCTTCCTGCACTTCCCCCGGCCAGTACTGCGTCGAGTACTCTCAAAACTGGAGTGTCTTCATCCATGCGGATGACATGACCTAGCCTAGTAGTATACTTCAGCTTAAATTAAACTGAATCTCCATCTGGCATTACTAAGGAACATTAGGTCTATGTATAGCTTGACAACCAGGCAGTAAAACCTAGCCTAGCATACATACTATATATTGTGTGTCGCTTAGTATACCCTGCCCATTCAGTCAGCTGATTGCTCGTTTTTTGTCTGTACTTGCTACAGTAATATAATACTACTTAGAAATGTTTAATTTTGACCACTAAATTCATTGACCTTGAATCAATTTTTCGCGTTTAACGGACTGCCAACGCAGTAGCGCGCAATCAAAGAATAAATCAAAGAAATTCGCAGACACAGTCTGGTATGGAATCAGACCGATTGATATGCAGCCGGTGAAATTAGTGTTTATTGATGGTCGATAAGATGATTATCTTTATTATAAGTCTATGGAAACATATTATTAAGATTAAGCATTAAATTTGTTTTAAACCCAGTCTGGTATGGAATCAGACCGATCAGTATAAAGTTAACAACAACTTTCCCCAACTCACATGACCAAAACGTCTTGTGCTGTTTCGTGAACAATTATTCTCAATACAAGCAGGAAAACAAGTGTTAAATATAACTGTAATAAATATTGAAGAGAAATAAACAGATCAGCTTTTATTAATTATAAATCTGTTTGATGGTAATTTATTACTTTCGCGAGTATGTCTCTACGATAAGAGTAGATGTTTGACTAGGTTGCAAAGTAATAACTTTATTGAGATTCTTTCTCCCGATTAGTTCATGTATTGGCACAAAATTTTCAAGAGGCTGTTAGAACTCGAATTACGCGTGAGATATATATAATTGAAATGGTCCTTCTCTGACAATGGTATGTCTGTATGCGTACTTCTCTGAGCCCCCATTTACCTAATATAAAGATTTCAAACTTCCTGGTGACTTTATTTGTTGTAATACGATTTGACCTAGGCTTCAGTTTCGGCGATACCCTCTTCATTCGACGAAAATTTCTTCCCAATGAGCATTTTTTTTGAGACCTGAGACCAGGAAATAGTCGCTGGGTGGCAGATCTGAAGAATACGGTGGATGCGGAAGCATTTCGAAGCCCAATTCATGTATTCTTTGCCATCGTTTTCGCTGACTTGTGACACGGTGCACTGTCTTAGTGAAACAGCACTTTCTTTTTCTAAACATGTGGCCATATTTCGGCGGTTTCGTCCTCCAAACGGACTATGGAATAATCGCTATTGATGCAGTTTCTTTTTCAAGGTAGTCAATAAAAATTATTCCTTGCGTATCAGAAAATACGGAGCGAGTTAATCGTGTGCAGTCCACTTGGATGACTATCGATTGGATTTCGGCGTGAAATAATGGAGCCCTGTTTCATCCATTGTCACATATCGACGCAAAAGCTCTGGTTTATTATGCTTGAAGATCTCCAAATACTGCTTTACATCATCAACTCGCTGTTTTCATCAAAGTGAACTCGCGAGCCACCTCCTTTCCACAGAGCTTTCTCGTGCCCAAATATTCGTGGATGATATGAAGTACACATTCAGTTGACATCTTTAGAATGCCTGCTTTCTCGAACAACTTCACTTTAAGCTCATCCAAAATTATTTTGTGGGCTTTTTGATGTTTTCTTCGGTAACAACCTCTTTTGTGCGTCCACTGCGTTCTTCGTCTTCGGTGCTCATTTCACCACGTCTAAACTTAGCATGCCAATTCTTGATTATTCTTTTTCCCGTGGCAGTGTCCGGAAACTCTTTATCAAGCCAAGTTCCTGCTTCAACTGTATTTTTTTCCTTCAAAAAGCAATATTTTATCAACACTCGAAATTCCTTTTTCTGTTTTTTTTTCACAATAACAAAAATTGTTTCACTCTAAATGATATAATTCACAAACTAATGAACTGACAGCTGTCAAATTTATACACGAGCATTTCGAAAGTTAGGGCTAACTAAAAATTATATGGATTTAAGTAGCGTCAGACCGGGAACTTTTCAATTGATCTGTTAAATAACTGTCAAATCTTCATTTTTAAGGTTAGCAACACCTATGAAACTTCAACTGAAAATAGTTGAAGTACTTAATTCAACTGAGTGAAGTTGAAAGCCGTAATAAGGGTATATGTTAGACCTTTGAAATATGAGAGGTTTATGTTTTTAATTAAATAACCTTAATGATTTTAAAAAGTTATAAACTTTGTTCTTAAGGCAAAATTGACTTAGAAGGGCGCAGAATTTGGCATTTGCCAAGGCGGAACATTGTCTCGGGCCGGCCCTGTGTTTAGGTATATGTAAGTATTTCAATCCATTTGAATGGATTTATTAAAATTATTCCTCAATCAGAGAGTTTATTTGTATATTCTAGCATATTCCGCGAAGTTGAGATCGTGTTGATTTTGGCAAAGATATATTTACATGCATATATAATTAGCATATGAGCACATGTGCATGGCAAATACATACATTTGTTTACATGTGTGTATGTACATACATATGTATGCTGAATGTGTGGAGACGTTTACAACGGAGCCAGAAGCACATTAGTTTGTGACAACTTTGTTGCCGAAGGCGAAGGTGATGGCAGCACTGCTGCCAATACAAATGGCATTGACGTTACCAATGGCTGCCGTCGTTCGAAGTCTCTGCTCACCTGTAGTTTCTTTTACCGTTTGCGTTTGCCAAAACTGGTTTGCTTTTAACATAAATAAAATCATAGCCATATTTAACACTATTTCTTTTTCTTTATTTGATAATTTTTTGTCTGAGAAAACTTCACCTCTCAGTCAACGCTCTATTTAGCTGCGGGCAACGCAAAATATGCGAAACTTGTAAATAAATTAATTAAAACGCTAAATTAGTGTGCTTTTGCAATGAAATTATAAAAAAAATATATTTAAACAAAATCAACACGTGCCGAATTTATGGCAAATATGGCATATAAAATCACGTATGTGTAAAATTTGAAGATGGCCGACGATGTCTAATTAGATTTGGAGTGTAACCATAAATGTCAACAACACCTTTCGTTTCGTAATCGCCCTTCGGCTTATTTATGGACATATGAGTATACAATAATTCATATTTTTGACCTTATTTCTTTCGGCTTTATCTGACTTGCTGCATGAGGTACTTAGCTAACTAACAACATCAAAGAGCCACACGGTTGATAGGCACGTGAGCGCATGTATCTATGTATGTATTTACTTTATGTATACAAACATGTGTATATATGTACAAACTTAAACAAAATAAATATTTGTTATTTTCTCTTAAATTTTATAATTTTTCTTAAAATATCCTCTTTCACTATCTTCTTCATCTATCTTCTTTCTATCACTCCAGCGATTTTTCGAGGGTTTTGGGTAGTCTCCTTTATCAGGAACATAAGTATTTAAGTGGCACAAATCATTCAGTGAAGGTCGTGCAGTCATCGAAAACTTGCCTCGTGCGTCTATCCACCTCTGTTGATGACGAAAACATTGAAATCGTTGAAGAAACTGTGCTTAAAATTCATAACGTTGGCATTAGAGAGATAGTAGAGGATCTTAACATCTCTTATGGATCGTCTTACCTCTTGTTGGTTAATGTTTTGTGTATGAAGTGCCTTAATTCTAGACACGTATCAATAGACCTGAAAGTGCTCTTACATCTGCCTTATTGTGATTTACTTTCGGCCAAACACAAAACGAGAGTCTTCGTTTAGCCACTGTATTCGCCGCATTTGTCTTCCTGTGACTATTTTGGGGTTTTGAAACTGAAAACTCCGCTTCGATTCAATCGATCAGCGTGACGAGCTGAGTCGATTTAACCAAGAGAGAGCTCTGTCTGTCTATATATATATGTGAACTAGTCCCAAAGATTTTGAGATATAGCAATGAAATTCTTTCTTTCACAGATTCTTTTCTCCCCAAGACACTACTCATTTTTCAGAATCGAAATATTATAGCATAAAGCTGCCATACAAACTGACCCATCAAAATGAAGTTCTTGTCTTGAAAACTCATTTATTTGACAAGATATCTTCACGAAATTTGGCAAACTTAATGATTCTTTCAACAGGATTGTGTTAAAGACTTAATCCCATTGTAAATAAACTGATTGAACTTGATCAGTGTTCCTTTGGGCCTTGCAAATCCAACCTAGAACAGATTTTCACAAAAGAAAGAAAGAGGTTGGTCTTGTGCTAAGCAAGGGCAAGACAAAGTACCTGAAGGCCACATGCAAATGCAACAATGTCACTGTTGGCTACAAATTTGAAAAAGTTAAGGACTTTATTTATCTTGGAACTAAAAAAAAATCTAAGCCTTAAGATCATGCGTAGAATAACTCTTGAGGTGCTACTTAGGGATTGGTAGGCAATTCATAGAAGTAGAGCTTAAACTCTGAGGGCCCGAACTGTTCTTAGCAAGATTCTTGGAGCCGTTCGCGTGAACAATGAGTAACGAAAAAGATGAAACCGCTGTATGTGCGATACGGCGATATGGATATAGTTAAGTGCATAAAATAGCAACTAATGCGGTGGTTAGGCCATGTTGTTCGCATGGAAGATGATGCTCCAGCGAATAGCTCCTTCGACTCGAGACACATGGGTGGACAATGTAAGCAGGAGCGCCCACGCATCCAATGGTAAAACCTAGTGCATAGCGACCTGTCTGCACTTGGGATGTACAACTGACTCGACCTGCCAAAGGATAGATGTAACTGGCAAAGTTTCATGTGCTCGGCCCAGACCGATCACGGTTGCAGTGCCAGAGGAAAAGAGAAAGTCAGTGATACAATCTTTGAACAAATTTTCTCGAATGGATCAGTTTAACAATGTTGCTGTCATACAAATTGTGATCAAAATAAAGTTCTGTTATGAAAACTTTTTATTTATGGAGTGTGTTTATTTATCGTTTCAATTGAAATTAATGTTTTTTTATTGTGAACTGCTGTTTTAGCTCATTGATGGTAGATTTTTTATAAGTGAATCCATTTGACGAAGATAGCTCTTTCGCTTTCCAGTCTTTGCTGCTAGCTCATAAATTTTTTTCTTACCGGGTCTTGACTCGGTTGGTTTTTACAAAATTTCTTTATATGTCATATTTTTCAAAAGTACTTCTTGCAGCCCAAGTCTTTTATTAAGTTTTATGTCTATTTACCACTGTGGGCAAAACAATAGTAAGAATTTTAATCCAAATTTCACGCGAAAATCCATTCGTCGAAATATTTTTTTTCTAAGCCGGTCAGTAACATTTGTGCCAAAGGTCATCTCAAAATAATCATTAGTGTTTAGTATACGCTTGTCTTTCTGAAGTACATAAAGTGCATTCTGCGATTTTTACGATGATTGAAATTTTGTGTGCAAAATCAAATTTCTGGTGCCGAAACGTTCAAACTGTTGGAAAAGGCAAGTGTTAACGTCTGTGAATGTTTGTGAAACAATGCTTTCCCACTACCAATATGTCATGAAACGTGTTATTACTGACGATGAATCTTGGATCTATGCTTTCGATCCGGAAACAGCCGATCAATCGACGGAATATCGTGGCAAAGTTAAGCCAAAGCCGAAGCCGAAAAACCACGTCAAAGCTGGTCAAAAATCAAGGTTATCTCGACAGCTTTCTTCGATTATGAAAGTGTGGTACACTTTGAATTCCTTCCGACCGACAAGGACAGTCATTTGCGCGAAGCATTTGTAAGAAGTGATCGAAATAATGAGCCGACAAGTCTTGTACGTTTTTCGCCAAATATTCTTCCAATATCGTGCCGCAACCAACGCATTCGCCTGATTTAGCGCCGTGTGACTAATGGCTATTCAGCAAACTCAAACGACCGCTCCGGGGACACCGTTTTGAATCAATTGAAGACATTAAACGTGAATCGCTACACTTGAAACTTGAAGGCTATTCCGGAAATTGGCTTTAACAACTGTTTCGAGGATTGGAGATAACGTTGGCACAAATATATTCGGGAAAAAGGGAGATTACTTTGAGGGGGACGACATAGATTTTGAAGAATAAAATACAAATTATAAAGCTATGAACAAAGTCTTACTATTTAAGCATATGGCAACCCCGTTTTTTTAGTTCTCTTCTAAAGATTTCTAAAGACCTAACAAATGCAAATACTCCTCCATTAGTGTAAATAAATTTATTTTTATTAAACTTAAATTCATAGCTTAATTAAAATACCTGCTAAAATTGTTATATTTTTATAGCTTGGTTCATTTCGAATCGACATTGTGTCGCAGCTCTTTGTATTCGCTAGCTGAAACCGCCCACTCTGAACACAAGCAATTTGCCTTAACTACAAATGAGTGATTTACTAACCAACACTTCATTACCAGCATAACAACAGCAACAAAAAATGCTGCCGCAATGTGTCGCAGGCGCAAAAAAATATTATTTAGTACAACAACAACAAAACAATTGAACTGCGAAAGTCGAAATAAAGAAAGTGAGTGAACAAATTAACGAAAATTGCCGAAACAGCGTAAACTTGAATGCGTTTATTTGTTTGAATGCATGTTTGTATGTGTGTAAGTGAATGTGTATATGTGTGTAAAAACTTAAATAAGAAATGCCCGCGCAAATGAAGCTGAAGGGTGTTGAAAGCGCAGCGGCAAGCTTGGTGATGCTGCCGTGCTCGCTGCCGTCGTCGCCGCCGCTGCAAATTTGTAATTGTAGTGGTTGAACTCAGCGACGCGCGCTTTTGTTGTTGCACTATTATTTTTTTTAACCTTTTCGATTTTTGTACAACTGCCAACTGTTGCTGTTCATGTTGTGTGGAGCATACGCTGCTGAGGGGTCAGTGGAGACACGAACGGCGCAGTTGAAGGGCTCAGCTGGCCAATACCCATATGCTTTTTGTTTATGTCAGTAGGTATGTGCTGATGTAAGCCAGCATGCACACAGGTTTTTTACAATGTATTGCATACAACTACACACACACCTACACGCATACATGCACGCTCGTAAGTGAGTGAGTTTTGGCCACATTCTTCGCTCTTCAAAGCCACAGATGCTTTGTCAGCACGGAGCTACACGCTATGCAACGCACAATTACCGCTGAATGCTTTGCTGTATTGGCGTGTTGGGTGCTTTGTTGGCTTGGTTTTTTAGCGGAGTTGTGTGTTGCTGCTGCTTTTGTGTTTCAAGCGATGACGTCGCGCTAATTCGTTAAGCGCCAGCATGAATGCTTGTATGTATGCGCAGACTAACACACTCATACATAGTTGCTGCTGTTTGGGTGTGTTAGTCAAGTGGCGCGGCAGTGTAGGGTCTGACTCTGAGCCAGTTTGTTTGTAACGTACAAAAGTGTCGTGAAGATATCTTCTTAAATGGAAGAGTATACAAGAACTTGACTTTGATCGATCAGTTTGTATAGCTGCTATATACTATAGAGGTCCGAATTCGGCGGCTCCGACAAATGAGCAGCTTTGTGTAGAGAGAAAAAAGTGTTCAAAATTTCAGACGGATATTTTAAAAAAGAGATGAGTTCCTGAATATACAGATGGATATTCCTAAACTGTTTCAGCTTGTCCTGCTGATCATTTATATATGTATATATTATATAGGGTTCCAACGATGCCTTCTGCGAGCGATCTTTCTGATCTTCTGTTTTTTTTTTTAAGTAAAAAACTTCTCAAATATCTCAATCTAAACTATGCCAGGTTTATATGGAGGATTTTCGAATTGGAAACCCTTTGCCCGAAGCTGTTTCAACAATTGTAGTTCCAAGAAAACGCTCCAGTAGCTGTCGTTATTCGGTGAAGATTTCCTGAAGTGTGTTTTCAAAACCGAAAATGTTTCTCATGAAATCCAACAGTTATTCGGCATTGTTGTGGGACGCTTTTGATCACTTTTGTATTAGAAAGAAGCTGCTACGAAGCCACCCAACCAATTAAAAGCTTATGGGAATATGTATTTTGTGTTATATCTTGAAGAAACGGCTAGGAAAGGATAAAATATTCGTTCCGATCGAAGTTTGACCACGCTGATTTCGAAGCTTATTTTATTGAACATTTTTTGTTGATTTCTTTAGCTTCCGAGTGAGTCAAAAGAAACTTGCAGTCGCACTGGAGCCTCTAGTACCATGTGAGGCAATGTCGCCCATCTAGACTAGCTCCTATCCCTATCTAACAAAGGCGAAGCTGACATTAGCGGTCTCAACAAATTTTTGACATGTTTAAAACGCTTTGCCGATTTCACTTTATGAGATTTAATAGAGCCTTATATAGATCTTAATATATCTATTATACAGCAATTTTAAGTACCACAACGGACCGGCGTTCAAAGCTGTCCATGTGAGATCCCTGCTAGGTTGCTAGGTTCAACCTTTTAATTTAACAGCTAACTACATAGCTAGCCTAATATATACTTAGTTCTGTTCAAATCAGTTTAACATATGTTTAGAAAAAAGCTTTCAAGTATTTTGCAGGAGATTTTGATTTTTTTTTTTTTTTAAAATGGTGTCTACAGTTGTTGGTTTTACGATAATCTTGCTCAGTCTTCGGTAATCCCAGAAATTATTTGTATTTTAGATTGATCAATATTAGCTCAACTTCATAAAATTTATTTTAGCCTCCGCGGTTTTAAAAAATATGACCACTCACGGCCATACTTTCTCAAGCTACGAATAATAATATTCTTTATATTAAGGGGTTACGTGCGTTTATGGGTTTCAAATTATCGAATTTTTGTTGTCTTATTAAATTCTACAATACCTACAGTATTTTCCTATATTTTCTAGTTGCTCTGAGTAATAGTTTTGGAGATACAGCCTTGAGAACTTGTGCGCTCGAGGCCAGCTAGGCTGAGCGCGCCGTCTTTAAACACATCATTCTCGAAAGATTTATGTTTCTGGAGTCGGTTTGGCAAGATTTCTTGAGAACTCCTCCACCGATCTTCGTGAAATTTTACATAAGTCTTTGAGATATAATTCTTAAGGGGGTATTCTAGTCTAGAAATCAAATTTTGGGCAGTTTTTTGAATTTTATTTAAAAAAAAACCAAAAAATATTTTTACTATCCATTTTTTATGGTAATTTTATTGATATCTTAAGAATACAGAAAAAAAAATTTACAAAACAATAATAAAAATTAAAATAATTAGAGCGGGGGGGGGGACAGGCGTAAAAAAAATGCCGCATCCTGGTGACATTGATCCTGACTCTCCTGGTGGTCTGAAAAAAAAATCAAAAGAAATTCTTAATCAGTAAGGATGCTGTTATAGTCCCTATTTCAGGGAACACGAAAAAATTTTTTTTTTGAAAAATGGCGACTGCCTGAAAATAAAAATCATTTTTTACGCTTTTTTTTGAAATTCCTGAATTTTTTTAAAATATTAAAAACAAAAATTTTGACACGATGCTTATAGGAACGATAAAGGATTATATAAAGAAGGTTCACACAAAATTTCAAGTAAATCGGTTGTATAGAACTTGAGATAATGCCGGTACCGTGTGGAAAAAAGTAGTTTCGAGAAGAACGCGTTTAAAAAATTCGATACGGCGGAACCGGGCTAGGTACTGCGTCACTAAAGTAACTGTAGCTCTTAAAATAATTTTAATTTTTAAAAATCCTTTGGAGGATATGTTCTTAAGGGTCTAAACTTTAAATATATGAAAAAAAATTGAATTTTTCAAAATTCTAGTGTAGAATACCCCCTTAAAGACTTGGACCAAAGATTTTTTGTTTCGATTACAACTATTTGAAAAAAAATGTCGCGGAATTGTTCTCTGAATTTCGCATTTTTTCTTAAAAATGTCTGCCAAAAATCCAACTTACAGTTTTTTTCCTTCGTTCTAGTTCTAATTTAAGGCTTTAACTAAAACATGTGTTTTTGCACTTTAGTTAATCTTTTAAGAAGTTATCCTGCCAACGCGGGGCCATCTTTTTTCCGAAGGATCACCAAAAACGGCCGACTTTAAAATAATTTGTTTTCAAAATTTCACAATTTCTTTGAAAATTTTATTCTAATAAAATGTTTAATTTTTTATTTTAACTATCAAAATGTTATTTCGCAGTCGACCCGAAGCCACAGACCACCCATAGCTGTAAACTTATGAGTAAATGAAGCCACACACATATTGAGTTATGTATGTATATATGTGTTTGGCTTTGTTGGTGTGCACGTGCGTATTTTTGTATTGTGCCAAAGTTTTGCTGAAGATTTGGCCTTAACTAAGCACACACACACAATACATATACATCAACACACACATATATATGTACACCTTAACAACAATTTGCAGGTGAGCGCATGTGTGTTGCGCCGCCATACGGCAGATGCTGCTCGCTTTTATTGTCACCGACGGCTACTGCTGCTGCCGCCGTTGCCACCGCAGCGTCCAACAACGGTACACACGACCGACTGATTGCCCTCTGCTGACACTTGTTACCGGGTTATGGCTTTTGTGCTGTTCGCCAGTTGTTGCTGCTGCTGCTGTTGTGCTTTTTTACAGTCAAACGCTATACGCTGCTGGCCATTGGCGTGTGCGTTGGTGTGAGTGCGCCCATATGTATGTTGCCTAGAAAGCAGAATCTCGACGGTGCGGCAGTAATCCAATAGATACGAAAATTTCGACTTGACCGAGTTCATTTGTCTTCGGAACGGCGGCGTGTAAAGATCGTTAGAAGTTTGGTGCGGCTGAATAAAACAGGAGTGTAAAAACTCTGAAAAGTTTTTATTCACAAATATTGAGCTTCTGGCGCAGCTTACGAGTTGTAGACATCACAAAAAAAAAAAAAAAACAAAGGTCGGAGATTTGCTGTGAAGTAGTAAACAACTTGAAAGAAGTTGTAGCGAACAATATTGAAAAGTTAACTGTAAATTGTGGAAAACAGTGTGCCGTTCCGAGTTTTTCGAAAACAAATTGAATTAAGTGCATATTGGTATGTGATTTTGTGTGTATCATTATATTTCAAAACTTTTGTCAAAAGTTAGACAAAGCGAAAAGAAATCAAAAAAAAAGTAAAAAAAAAAATTATTAAAATATTTAACAGCAACAGTGTGCTCAGTAAATACAAATTTGCATTCTCAACACAGTTGTGGGAACTTAATGATCTCTCCACTCAAAAATTGAAAAAAAAATTCCAGTAAAAAAAAATTTAAAAAAAAATTTAAAAAAAAAATTCAAAAATATTTGATAAATAAAAAAAATGCTGAATGAAAAAAAGTAAATAACAGTGTTAAAGCACTAACTGGGCAACAAAACAAAGAAAACGCTAAATATATTCACAAACAACCCAAGCAAACACAAAAAAAAACCTATAAAAATATTGTAAAACTTTCTTTTTCCCCTACCTTGTCTTAATAAATGTTTACTTAAATTCGTTTCTAAAGCGAATATATTAATTCATTTATTATTACAACTCTCTCACACACTCACACTGACTTTTAACTAGAAATGGGTCACCCATCGACTTCCACGAGTCCCGTTGACACCACCGCAACGCTGCCTAATGATGGAGCTGAGCTGAAAAAGCGCATGAATGGCACAGCAAACGGCATAAACGAAGCTAAAGCAGCAGCTTCTAGCGATGCTGCCGCGCTAGTCGGAGAGGCGCCACCAACAACCAATCCATTGAAGAAGATCGGTCTCTATGAGCCCGTTTACCATGTCAATCTGGAGGAGTATACCCGCACCTTCAAGGGTGACAAAGTGTTTGGCGTCGAATTCAAAGCGCCACTCAAATGGGATAAAGTCATACAAATATTTCTGGTGCACATTGTGTGTCTTTTGTGTTTGATCTTCTTTCCGGTGAAAAAGCTGAAGTTTTACTCCACAGTATGGGGTAAGTGTGCGAAAGTCGTTAAATTACTAGTGATATATGAAAATATAGAAAGTAGAGCTCTAAAGTGTGTGTGTATTATGAAGCAATTAAGTTTTGAAGTTAAAATGAGTTTTAATTATTTTTCGAAAATTTTTTTTGAAAATCAAGTGTTTTTCAACTCAATTTTTTTTTGTTTAAATGATAGAGAAAAATAAAAATATAGAGAGCTCTTTAGTATGTATGTGTGTATTAAGTAGCATATAAGTTTTGAAGTTGAAATGAATTTAATTCTGTTTCGAAAATTTTTTGGAATATCAAGTGTTTTTCATCTCAATTTTTTTTTTGTTTAAATGTTAGAGAAAAATAAAATTATAAGGAATATGAAGCAATTAAGTTTTGAAGTTAAAATGAATTTTAATTCTTTTTCGAAAACTTTTTTGAAAACAAGCATTTTTCACTTCAATTTTTTTTTTGGAAAAATTTTGAAAATATAAAAAGTGCAGCTTTAAGTGTGTGAGTATTATGAACAAGTATATTTTGGAAGTTAAACGAATTTAAATTTTTTTTGAATTTTTTTTTTTGAAAATCAAGTGTTTTTATATTCAATTATTTTGGTTAAAAACGGGAGAAATATGAAAATATAGAAAGTAGAGCGCTAAGTTATGTGTGTATTATGAAGCAAGTAAGTTTTGAAATTAAAATTGAATTTTCATTTTTTCGAAAACTGTTTTGAAAATCAAGCGTTTTTCATTTAAATTTTTTTTGTTGATTCTATAAATATGTACTTATGTACGTCAAAAAAAAAACTTTCTGAATTTATTTTTATTTACTTAGAAAACGGTTTTGAATAACAGAGATTTTCGAATTCTTTCTTCATTTTTATGTACATGTATGTATGTACATCAAAAAAAATTTTAAAGTTGCCTTAATTCCCCATCGGTCTAGAAAAAATTTGTTTTCAAAACATTGTACCGTTATTTTACGTTGCGCTGCTTTAGTGCCGCTTGAAGTTGGTGTCACAATATTGTATCTTTTTTTTTGAGTGTTTAAAAGTCGTTTTCAACTCCGCTTTGTGCACTTATTGTCAACCACTTATACAGTTAGAATAATTGTGCCATCTCATCTTAAATTACAACAGCGTTTTGTTGTTGATTTATCGTAGTGAAATCGTTACAAGGGCGCCATTCGACTCATTAGCGTTTAATTCGATTATTTTTTTTTGCATTTTTCAGTTATAAATATAGATGATTTGCAGATTTTGAAACGAATAACGCTGCATGACAGTCACAAGGCATAATTTGATTATTTTGTTAGAGTAGCGAAGTTTGTCGTAATAGAAATATAGCCAACAAAAGTATTTGGTTTTTCAGGTTGTAATGTTAAAAAATGTTTTGTGAGAAAAATGTAATCAAAATTAAATACCCGCAGTCTTATAACGTAGAAAATGTTGAAGTTTGGCATTTTTTGTGTTATAACTATTTGGAAGATATTTAAAAAAAATCTGAAATTTTCGAAATCTGAAATTTTTGATATTTTTTAAAATAATTTTTTATTGCTTTGCGCATGAATATTTCAAAAAACCTAAATTTTTGAAATCTGAAATTTTCGAAATTTTTTGTAATACTTTTTCATTAGTTAAACTATAAATTTGAATTCTTTAGACATTTAATTTAAAGCACTTGTTTTGCTTTTCTTTGGAAATCTTTACTTTTTAGACAAAAAATATAAAACGCTTTTTTACTTAGGTATATTTGAAAATTGTGTATAGTTAAATTAAATACCGAGATGGCGCTACTATTTTGTTTTTTTTTTTTGATACCACCATAACAGTAAATTTTGATATTACTTTTCAAATCCATTTAATTTTGCCTTGCAATATCAAAACTTTTTTCTCTAAGATTGAGTATTTTCAAATCTTATATTTGTTTTCATAAATACATAAAAGTATTTCGCATTAAGTTTTATAATCTTTCGGTAATAATGAAAAAAATGTTTATGGCTATTAAAAATTTGACGGCATCACGCATGCTCTGTAACTCCCTTCGTGCCAGCATTCATTTTTGCGCGTTTTCTTTGCTCATTTTCGCCACTTCTTTTTTCAAGTTTGTTCCGCGGCATTTAAAACGCATTAGTTTTTGGTTTTTCCTTCTGTTTAGTTTGGCGCTTATGTGTCATAATTATGTTGATTGTTGTTTTGGGCGCTTACATAACCGCCATTACGATCGTTGAAAGTACCAAAATAAGAGTTTCCGCAATTGTCGACTTTTTATGCTGCGCTGTGCCGCCTTTGTGTTCGCTCATATAATTGCCACTTGTCATTTGTCTATTTTGCATGGTTTGTTTTGCGTTTGCATTTAACGGTTTTTCGTTTTTCATGCTTTTTGTCAGACTGTTTATGATATTTGCCGCTCAAATGCATGCTGACAGCATAGCTTTACAATGGAGCATAAATATAGCGGTAATTGTAAATTAACATCAATTTGCTGCAGTGATGCTATCTGTGAGGCGAATGTTAGCGTAATGTTGGCTATATTTGACCATTCAAGTACTTTTATGTCTGGGAATATTTGCATTTGCGAAGATTTTTCGTTTGGTATTTGTAAAACAGAGCTCAAGTGGTTTGTAGATGCTTCGATGGCGAACTCTTTGTAAAAAGCAAAGTTAAACTAAATGAACTGAGTGCCTGATATTATTTCAAAGGGTCTTCGACCCTACTAAATCCCTTGCTGCATTATTTTTTCTGCAAATCCATGAACTATTCATTAAGGGCTTACAGTTAGGTGTTCTATTTGAGTGATTCTATGAATAATCATATTGGAAATTTTAAAAATATTTAGTAATAGTTCATAAGGCTAAGTTAGGTTCTATGGCTGATCCCAAACTTTTACAGATAAAAAGCCTTCATGCAGTTCAATCTGGTGTAACGACGAAAGGCCTGAAACTTATCAAAAATCTGCTTAGACGTTTACTTCTATACCAGCTAGGTGGTGAATCTAGGTTCTATGGGCCAACTGACATACTTAAAATAAAAAAAAAAACAATAGTCTGCCTTGCCCTATTAACATTTTTAGGTTTCTAGGATGACATTTTTACTTTTTAAGAGTTTATAAACGATAATTAATCAATAGATTTCTTTCTTCTTTTTAAACTTTCAATAAACTCAATTTCGAGATTCGAAGGCATCGTTTTGTGGAGTAAGTTCGAAAAACGCGGAACTTAATTTGTTCCAATACCCATAAAAAAGTCGAGCCCCACTCAAATTAAGTTTGACAAAAAAAATTTTTATTGAAGAAGAAATAAAACTGATCTGACGAGTATTCAAGTGTAGAAAATTTGCAGTTTCCAATAAAGTACGGAAAGTATGCAACAATTTATAAAATTTTGCACAAAACAGTGTTAAAAACCGTGGGTTATATAAATATTGTGGTATTTTCTATCATTAAAATCGTTTTCCAAGAACGATTTCTAAACTTTGGTTAGTAAACTTGGAAATTTTGATTGGTTCTATGCCCAAAATAAACTTTAACTGCGCAAACGTGTCCCAAATTTCTAAGATTTTGAAAAATTTGAGGTTATCCCAAAGAAATAATACGAATTTAAAACATTCACTGCGCTGTAAATAGATTTCAATTGGCTGAAATAAACCAATTTTTAAAAACATACCCAAATTTTTTTCTGCTACTTTTATTGATATAACACCAAAAGTCATTGCCTTATTTAGGCAGTCAAAACTTTAAGCGCAAAAATATTTGCAGACTCCAAGTGCATTCGTTTGGTGCACTCCAAGGTCTGAAGTTTTATTGGATCATTTTATCCAAACAACATCCATAGTAAATGGCTTACACTACGAGAGATGCTAACAGCTAAATTTCGGTGATATGAATATCATATGCTGGAGGTTTTTATAAAAATAAGCCATATGGCACAAAACCTTGCAACACAAAATCTAAAAACTCACACCAGAAAACGTTTTCATTTCACTATGTAATTTTTGGCGGATCATTGTTAAAGCTTGAGTTTATGAGAAGCCAATCGAATTGATTGTAGTAGACAAACTCAATTAATCGAGGCTCTTAAAGTTTCTGGCATAAGTTTAAAAATCTTCTAGTCTACCTTGTCCAGGGTATATTTCGTTTGCCACGATGTCTGTTACATCCAAATTGAGACGTTGGAAATAAATTACCAGGGTGACGAGCTGAGTCGGTTTAGCCATATCCGTAAGTCTGCCTGTCTAGTCTCTCAGTTTTCGAGATATCGTTTTGAAACTGTGCACACGTTTTTCACTCACCAAGAAGCTGCTCATTTGTTGGAATCGCTGATATCACACCACTATAGCATATAGTTGCCATACAAACTGACCGATCCAAGTCAAGTTCTTGTATGGAAAACTTTTTTATTTCAAAAGATATCTTCACGAAATTCGGTACAAATAATTGCTTAAAGCAACGGTACAATCTCCGAAAAAACTGTTCCAATCGAACCACTATATCATACGGTTGCCATACAAACTGACCGAACCAAGTCAAGTTATTGTATAGAAAACTTTTTTATTTCAGAAGATATCTCCACGAAATTCGGTACAAATAATTGCTTAAGGCAACGGTATAATCTCCGAATAAACTGTTCAAATTGAGCCACTATAGCATATAGTTGCCATACAAACTGTTCGATCCAAGTCAAGTTATTGTATAGAAAACTTTTTTATTTCAGAAGATATCTTCACGAAATTCGGTACAAATAATTGCTTAAGGCAACGGTACAATCTGCGAACAAACTGTTCAAATCGAGCCACTATAGCATATAGTTGCCATACAAACTGACCCATCAAAATAAAGTCTTGGTAAGGAAAACTTTTTTATTTCAGAAGATATCTTCACGAAATTCGGTACAAATAATTACTTAAGGCAACTGTACAATCTCCGAAAAAACTGTTCAAATCGAACCACTATATCATACAGTTGCCATACAAACTGACCGATCCAAGTCAAGTTCTTGTAAGGAAAACTTTTTTATTTCAGAAGATATCTTTACGAAATTCGGTACAAATAATTGCTTAAGGCAACGGTACAATCTGCGAACAAACTGTTCAAATCGAACCACTATATCATACAGTTGCCATACAAACTGACCGAACCAAGTCAAGTTATTGTACAGAAAACTTTTTTATTTCAGAAGATATCTCCACGAAATTCGGTACAAATAAGTGCTTAAGGCAACGGTACAATCTCCGAACAAACTGTTCAAATCGAACCACTATGTCATACAGTTGCCATACAAACTGACCGATCCAAGTCAAGTTCTTGTATGGAAAACTTTTTTATTTGACGGGATATCGTCATGAAATTTGGCTCGAATTATTTTTTAAAGCAACAATATAAACTCTGCGGAAATTGTTCAGATCGGACCACTATAGCATATAACTGCCATACAAAGATACCTATCAAAATCGAGCGAAAGTTATTTTTAACATTTTTATACTATAAGAAATGCGTCTATCAATGTAACTTAGGTACATAGTAATAGCTTGGGTGGAGTCGTGAACGGTTTTTACTTTGTTTAACCGATTCTAAATGGCTAATGGGTTTTATGAGCATTTTTTTCAGACAGTAATACGCTCGAAGGTTTGTCATTGCTGATCCATCACAGTTAACAGCAAAAAAATTAATTTGCATACATATATTATTCAAGCAGAATATTGCGAAGACAAATTAGTTTTTTATGAAAGAGTAATTCCGAAGAGCACATACATATGTACATATGTATGTATGTACATATGCACGTTTTTAGCACATGTCGATATATATACTTGCATTTACATACATATAATGCCTTACCACACAGACTTAAATTGCAATGAAACTAGCTTGAGTTTAAAAATGCCTTGTAAATAATTTAATGTATTTACACACACATACATACATATATGGTCTGCACATATACATACTTAACGCTCTTGACAACGAATTGGCTGGTAAAAATTAATTGTTTTCCTCGCAGCCGAATTATGTCACCTTACTCATGCTTTGCGCTACTTACAAGTATGCATGTGTGTTATTTTATTTTATTTTATTTTATTTTGAAATATCTTTTTCTTCTTCTTTGCTACGTCATCATAAAACGTAACGTCTTCAATAAAACGAGTTTACGAAACGCTGGCACTGTTGGTGTACTCGCATTGGTGTGTTGCCTTCGCTTCACCGCAAATTTGGTTTCACAAGAAATTGAGCAGCTGATTTCTTTGTGTATTTTGACATTAATTTTATATATAATAATAATAATAATAATAGTAATATGACAGCTACGCCCTTAACAGCTGCTTACCCGAAATTTGACGCATATTTGTGGTTTGAGTCGGTGCAGCTGTGCCATGAATTTCGGGCTTAAAGGCTTTTGATAGCCGATAGCTGATAGGGAAGGTCTAAACATAAAGTCTAAAATACAAATCTTGGGCTCGGAAATATTCACTCCTTGAAGTAGGTTGACACCTCTTTCCTCTAGTGCTCTTAGGGTCTGAGAGACCGCAGATTATAGTCAATATATACCATAAACATATCTAATAAAGCAAAGAGAAACTGAATCAACAGAAAAATCATGAATTTTCATGCTTTTACAAATAAGTATGTACAATTGTATATACATACATATCTATGCCTGTATGTATGGTATAAGAATGTGTAATCTAGAGAAAAATAATAAAGAAAAACCCCAAGAGCATACAATTAGTTTCTTTTCTTTCATTTTAAATAAATTAATTTTAAGACAAAATTTATCGATCGTTGTGAAAACCAACTCAGTTTAATATTTATTGCTGTAAGCTCTGTACATGCAGTTCATTTTCTGGCTGCGCCGAAAACCACAGACTAAACATGCACACACTTGCAGTGATGGTTTCACTCTTTTTTTATGTTTTGCTCTGCCTACTTTGCCCAGCCTAGTCTTTCAGTCTTTTCGTCTGGTTTCTTGACATTGAGCCAACGATAAAGTGTGCGAAAGATCAGTTAAGCATCAGTTATCGCGATGCTTCTCGTAGGACCCACGGGGTTAGGCTGAATGGCCGCTTGCACGTGCCACATGTACACACGCTTGTGTGTGTGTGTGTGTGGCGCTTGTCTGCGATGCCGCTGCAGTTCACATGGGAAATAAGGAGTTGGCCTGCCCTGCTTGAAAGCTTTAATTATTTATTTTTTTTTTGTATTTACAAGCTTACATGCTTGAAGTGCTTGCATTTCTGAGTGATTAAACTGTTGCGTCAAAAATTTATTGACTGTTTCTTGGTATTTTTAGCGCAGCAGCTGAACTATTTAAGGTTGAAATTAGCACAGCACGTATTGAGGGCCACTTCAATATTCACGGAAGGGGTTTTCACGCATAAATGCTAACCCATTGGTTGATTGCGTTTATTTATTAATATTTTTTCACCCTGAATAGCGTGTCTTATGTTTGGCACGAAGTTTGTAACAATCGGAAGGTAACGTCGCAGATCTTTCAGAGTATGCGAGTATATGAAATAATCAGCTTGGCGAGCTGAGTCAATTTAGACATATTTCTATAAACGATAAGCTGTCCTTCCATTTTTGAGATATCGTTTTAAAACTTTGCGCTCGTGCTTTTCTTCCCAAGAAGCTTCTGATTTGTCGAAGTCACCGCTATCGGACTACTATACCATATAACTAACATACCAATTGATCGGTTAGAATTGAGTTATTGTATGGAAAAATTTTTATTTGGCGAAATATTTCAACGACATTCAGCATAGATTATTGACCAAAGCAAAGCAGCAAATCTTTGAAAAAATTGTTTCAATCTGACTTCTAACACATGTAGCTGCGCTACAAACTTCATCTTTATTGGCATAGACACCGCTTATTAACCGATCAAAATCAAGATAACAGTTATTTTATACCCTTGAACACAAATTCACCTGCGAAAATGTATTAAAGCTTAGGTTAATAACAGTAAATTGTTGCACAGTAGCAAAGTGTTTCATTGATTTATAGTTTTCGAAAAATCTCTATCTGACTCAATAAAGTGGAGAGTTTAGCATATTTTTAACTGTTTTGAACATTTTAATAATCGCTTTAACTACCAGAATATTTTTCTGATTTTTCTTAGGAAGCTACGCCACTCGTTTAAGGCAAGCATCCCTATGTTTTTAACTTTTAAATAGACACTCAGGCAACTAGACACAGACAGTAGCAGCAATTGGATACTTATTAAGCTTCTAAAGTAATTTTCATTCAGCAGCTTATATCAACTACGAGTTTTTAAGCTATTTGCAAGTAGCTGCCAAAAAACCAAAACTCTGAAAAGCTTTTTATAGAGTTTGGAAGAAGTAGCGTCTTACCGCTTTGCGTAAATACACAGGAAGAGTTACGATTCGCTCGAGTTATGACCGTTTTTAGTAGAAACTTGTAAAATTAGCTGGAACTTGCAAACAAAGTGAGGTCGTCTTCTCGCTAATTAAACACTCTCCATCTACCATTGGACCTATTTCAGGATGACCGAGTTGAATGGAGACACTCATATACATTTAACGTTAATTAAGTACTAATTGGGCTATTACTTAATTACTCAATTACTTAATCTAAAGTTGAATTTGCAATAATTATAGCTCAATTGCATAATCACTCAATTTTGCAATTAAAAGTATGCTCTGAGATTGTATAAACCCTATGTGACACTCCGAAGAGCCCAGTCAATTATTACAAAACATATGTTTGCCTCTTATCGTAGTTAATTTGTTGGTATAAAGTGTTTTTGATATTATTTCTTCAGAAATTTATTAACAAAATTGGCAGATAGGTATTTAGTTATTAATTTCAATGAAAAACTACACAAATCTTAGAAAAATTAATATAAATGAAATTTTTCTTGAGTTTTAGAATCTCAGAAAAATTAATATAAATGAAGTTTCTTTTGGTTTTTAACACAGAAAACATTTTTAAAAAATCGAATAGTAATATTATGTAACATAAAACCATTCAAAATTATATTATATCCAATAAATTGACTAAAAATTTTCACAATATGACTTCCGTAATAGCCGAAATGCCCGATAACTACAAATTAATAAAGCGACTTTTAATGAGAATAAAGTAGAGAAGCAAGAATTGTAAATTGGTTGGCAATTTGTTTTGAATGGCCAATCAAAATTTATAGCTAGTCAATAGTCGAGCGATTTTAGAGTTTTAAATCAAAAAAATAAATAAACTTGAAGTGAAATACCCAAAAAAACTGCTGGCGAACCGCACTGGCCTACGATTCTGTAGGGAACTCCCCTTCTATGCGGAAATTGAATGCATTATTTTTTACGGTGATTAATTTCCTGCAAAAGGTGTTTTTTCGAGACATAACAATAATTATTTTGCTATTTAAATTTGCTATGTTGAGAGTTACATACATACATACATATGTACGTACATATTGTGTAAAAATTCTGAATGTCAAGCTCTTATTTCTTACCTTCACAAATGTAGATTCTTAGGAAAATCACATATATGGTTATATATTCACCATAAAACTAATATATATGTATGTATGTAGAAAATGTTATGCATGCATATACAAGCACACATATATGTATATGTATGTATATAGACATATCTTTCATTCAAAATCGATGCCTATATATTTTTACAATAATACGCGGTGTCTTCTCTCGGTTGTAAAATTTACTCGCATACTCTTTGAAATGTTTTCTTCACTTCTCATCTTCTTTGTTTGTGCTCTTCTTTGTCTCACTTGACAATAAAATGTAAAAAACGAAAAAAAAAACGCTCATAATTATGCATTTAAGCTTGCATAACACATGTGCCTATTGACCTTCGTGCCGTTAAGTGGGTGATCAATTTCTCCTCGTTTTCTCAATTCGAAACCGAGCGGCGAATTTTTTTCAAAAAGTTATCAATCAACAAAATATCGAACTTACTGAAGTCGGACACTCTCGAGTGGTTTTGGATTTTAGTAAATATGAGTAATAACCAGTTTAGGTTGCTAACCAAAAAGTAAAAAAACATAAATTGATAAATTTAAGGCAAAAGCAGAAACCGAGTGTGTTGAAGGTTAATTTCGATTGTTTCAAATGATCAACAAACTATTGCAAGCAGACTGAAGCTGAACAACAAATAAATTATTTGTAATATATATATGTGTATGTAAACATGTGGCTGTGTAAAAAAGTATTTGTAAATGTACATATACTTATATATATAGAAGTATGTAAGATATGCAGTAGGCTGACATATAGGTGCTCACACATACTAAAAAGTGCGGATCTTACCACTTTCAGTTCAATCAGACGGTTTTATAATTGCACTTAGAATATAGTACATACATACATACATATATATATATATATATACATACATATTTATACATGTGTGCATGTATAGCATATAGGTTATTTATTTTTAGGTTACAATTACAGTTTACTACATACACATATTATAAAGGGTGACCCATTTCGAGGTTCCCTACTTTTTTAAAGAAAAATCAAAATAACTTCAAATCTAAGTTAGTGTTTATTATCAATCGAAAGAAGTGTCTTTGATATTTTTCTTTCGAAGGCTATCACTTTCTAATGTTGGTCGTGGCGACGATGGTCCACCAACTGAGTCCAATTATCGACTTGTAACGTGACATGTGGGCTGTCGGAAGGTTGAGCGGCTTCAGTTCTAGTACAAGCTCTATTTTATGGGCTTTCAGTTTAAGATCTCGACGTAAAATGCGCCAAATCGTTCCATACGTCAGTCCGAAATGCTGCGAACGGCGTTGAATCGACTCTCCACAGTCGTCGGATACACACTCAGCTGCGGCTGTTATATTTTCTTCACTGCGTGCTGGACGTGGTCTATTTGGACGCATATTATGCAATAATGAATGCTGGGTCTCAAGATGGGTGATGGTGTTGTGAATAGTATGTTCAGTAGGCCGATTATGATGACCATAAGTTGAGCGAAACGTGAATTTTCATAATAAAGTTGAGCGATTTGTAAACGTTGTTCAGGTGTAAGTTTTTTCATGATGAAATGCCAAACAATACTGAACAAAAATAACATGACAGCTTGACGTGAATCACGCGTGATCTGTCAAAAAAAGGCTATTGCAAAAAGTACCTCCACATGGATCACCCGTTATAACTTTATCCATAAAGGTTTTTGTATAGTAAAGCCAAATTATATAACTTCCTGTCTTAACAGCATATTTGAAAATCATAAACGAATAGGCGCTTCTATGGATTTTTTGTTTAGTGGTTAATTATGTAAGAAGGTCGATATTCGTAATATTATCTCGAGTGAAAAATTTACAGCAAAAGTCTTTTATAATACCGTCGTTCATTGCGTCTCAATAGGAAAGAAGCTGGAAAAGATGTCCCGAATTATATATAATATATTTGAGTTGTTTAGAATTTCATAGAAAAGTAAATACATATGTTTGACAGAAGACGAGAGAACGAATTGCTCTCTTGTCAAGTTTATCAATCAAATTCATTTCGAAAGTTCTTTAAAGTCTCATGAGTCCTAGATCATACTCGTGGTGTACCTTCGTAGAAGCACAATGTTATGCTATACAGACTGCTCGGCAGTTAGAGTTAGGGCTGGTACAGTGGAACTACGTACCAAACTATTAGTGTTCAAGAGCAGGTTTCAAATCATTCAAAGCAGATATGCACATATTATTCGGGAGCAAATTTATAACGGATAACGAATTTCCGTTGAAATCAGATCAATAATAGTATTGGAGTGCTAATGATAAGCAGGGTAAACCAAGCATGAATTCCTGGGCATAGAGGCATCAATGAAAATTAGCTAGCTGATTTCCTGGCGGAAAAAGCTGCGGCAAACTATCTGATAGACGCCCACACGTTACGAGACGAGCTACGAAGTCAAATAGATAATGCCTGGGCTGCGACAGACGATGCAAAACAGTTCAAGAAACTGATCGTGCTTGCAGGAACTAGTTAAGGCAGCTGGTGGGGTTTTATGGTGATTACTGCAGACTACGGTGTTATCTGCACAGATTAGGATAATACGCAACGGTTTTGTGTTGCTTCTGTGACCAAAGGGCAGAGACACAGAACAAGGAGTATGTTTACCCCGCAATGCCAAGGAGAAGGAGTGAATCCATCCGATAAATAAGAGAACACATTACAACCGTTAGCTGCCTTTGATTTGTCTGGGTTACACGAAGTGTCGTTATAATAAGAGAGAACACAATAGACCACAGTTCGCAGGACATTCCTCAAATCGTAATTTATAAGTGCTTCTATTTCAAAAAAAAAACACTGTTGTTAATTTCAATTAACTTGCTTTCGGTATTTATATGTCCAAAATATGCTTAACACTTTGAAGTGTTGATTTCAAACTAATCTCAGTTTTTCCCTTTACAAGTCTTCATTTGAAGTCGCTACTCTACATTTCAAGTCGCTAAGATTTTAATCAACCTCGTTCACTAACTCGACAGAACATTTGGTTATCTTAACGATGCTTCTTTTGCCAATCGCTTGAATATTTTCACAATATTTATTTCACTCACACTAGTGCAAAATCAATTAAGTCTATTGATTTTTAATAATTCTAATTCGTGCACGGCCGTTGTTTTTTCGTCTAATTCGTTTTAGGTTCTCTAATTCTGACAAAATTTTTCAAGTTATAAAGCCATGTATTCGTTTCTCATACATACACACAATTACATATGATGACATGCATACAATGCCGAATTAGGCTTTGCACGCATGCGCTTTTGCTGTTATCGTCATCTTACTGATTTTGTCAAGAGTGGAGAATTCCATAAAACGTTCACAAAAGTGTGTATGGTAATTGGTAGGAATTTTTTTGTTTTTCTCCAAGATTTAACAAGTTAATGTCAAAATAAAATTTGCATAAAGAGTTAATTTGGGGACAAAATCGTAAAAATCATTAGAGCTATGATGGCAAGCCAAAATCTTTGATATACAAATTTTTCTGCAAGTCATTCTTCACACAGAGTATCATGTGACGTGCCAAAATTGCAAATGAATCTGAAATGTGTGTGATTTGTGTTAGTAGAGTACAAAAAATGATGCTGAGCAATTAAGAAACTAGTTGTTTACAGTTACTAGGCAAGTTATAAGTGGGGAAGTACAGAATTTATTATTTTTGGGTAGTGATAATATATTATTTTCTATTACTTATATTATGAAATGAAAAAAATTTCCACTACTAATGAATTCTTATGATACTCGATGATATTAACTAATATATAGAGAAAATAAAATATTTTTATTGAAAGCGGCCAGCATCGTTCAATAACCACATACATATGTATATTTTGTATGTAAAATAAATTTCTTGGAGCGAAAAACGTATGTAGGTTAATTTATTAGGAAATGAAAACCTGAACGATTTCGGCATTTGAGATAATATTTGCTACTCTAACAGGAAGAATTCCCTAAATACAGACTTAAGTATATAAGAACTTTGTAGCTTTAGGTTGGTAGATATCCCCCTCTCTAGTACCGAAGAAAAGGTTATTTTTCCACTTTTATTATGGGAGAATAAAAACAGATCATAACCGATTTTTTTTTTGCATATCTATTAAGAGGTATTAGTGAACTACAAAATAAAAATTATTTTATGTAAAAAAAAAAAAAACAAACATTATGTTTAGGAAATAATGACGATCCCGTTGATTGACATTTTTTGTAGTCGTCAACTTCCTCAACGAAAAAAGTAAATTTTTTTTTAATCAGTAAGGTTTTATGAAGTTCATAGTAGACGGGTTTTGAGAATTTCGAAAAATTGTGGGATGTAAGCCTGGATTTTGTAACGACATAAAAATATTTAAACAACTGTCAAAATGCTATTTTTCTCGGAAAAACGCTCTATCACGCACTTGAGAATAAAATTGTCTATAAAATACGCTTTAGTTCAAGTAAATCGGTTTTGAACATTAATTCAGAAAGCTCATCAAAAAACAAATTTGGAAGATAGTTCATAAAAATTCCAGAATATGAATCCAACATATTCATAGAAAAATATAAAAGTGTAGTAAAATGTTTTGGGAATATGGTAGTTTCAGCTTATCAGATCAGCAAAAAAATGTCGTTTTGAATAATAGTTGCAAAAGAACATATCGAAAATCGTTAGAGATTGAAAACTATTTTTGTAAAAAAATAAAAATTGTAAAAGGAAACTTCTCGGGCAAAAATATGTCACAAATATAACAGAATGTACAACAATTTACTCAAACAAAAACAAGTAAGAAATGCCTATGCTATTATGAGGAAAGTATTCTCTTCGAATGTTAAGGGGATATTCTGGTCTAGAAGCATGAATTTCAGGTAATTTTTAAAGTGTCGTAAAAAAAAGGCAATTAATATTTTTACTATCCATTTTTTTATTAGTTATTTGTTAATTTTAGAAGAGTACAGAAAAAAAAATTAAAAACTAAAAAAAGTAAAAAATTTCAAAAATTATGAGCTGACGAAGTGGGGGTCTCTAAAAATTTCCACGTGACCATACCCATGATTTCAACCCTCCTAGTTATCTAAAACCAAAAAAAAGATTAATAATTTAGAACAATGTCGCAATGGCCGGAATTATAGAAAGTGAGAAAAATTGTTTTTTCTCAAAATGGCGACTGCCTGAAAAAAATGTTTTTTTTGGATCACTTTTTCTGACTATTTCGAATTTTTTAAAAATAATAAAAATAAAAATTTGAGGATAGGGATAGTTCCACCCATAGACAAGCCTATAAAGAAGACTCTATAAAAATTTCAAGTAAATCGGTCAAGTAGAACCTGAGAAATCGTGGGTATCGTTCCGAAAAAGTCAGTTTTGAGAAAAACGCGTTTAAAGTTTCGCGTAAAGTCTTTGGTTCGATTAGTTCCGGCCGAACCAGTTTGGATGCCGTGTCAGAAAAATGCCTATATCTCCGAAAATAATTTGAATTTTGAAAAATCCTCTTGTACACATATTCTTGAATAGTTAAACTTTGAAAATATAAAAAAAAATCTGATAGATTGACCTATGTCTTTGATAGGTTCGTAAGTTCGTAATTGGAACTGTGGTCCACATATTCGGCAAGTGGCGGTTTGAACAGTTGTAGCCCGATTTTGACAATTTTTGGTCAGCAGGTGGCACACCTTAAGCTGTGCAAAGCTTTATGTCGATTTATTAATTTTGTGCTTGATTTTTATACCTAAAAGCGAAAGAAGCAAATAAAAAATCGAAAATACGTGTTTTTTGTTCGATTTCCCCCATTTTTGCGCTGTAATGTAAGCACGTCGTAATATTACACACCCAATTTGGTTGAAATCTGTCGAGTAGGTCCCAAGATATTGTTTTTTTACCCCAATGTGGGCGGCATTGTCCAAATTTGACATCAGCACCTAAAAAGCCTTCTTTTAACATCTTGAATATAAAATGGTATGTCTAGTGACTTATTTCACTTTTAGTAGTTTTTAACAAAACCGTTATATGAGGAGAGAACGGAGGTTTCATCCAATTTACGAATTTGATTACTATAGCTTGAATGATTTAGGAGATATGTACGTTCAAATTATTAGAGGACAGCGCCAAGTCCACTTATTGAAAAGTTTTTTTTAACCATAGATGCCTATTCTTAATACAATTCGAGGTACCAAAAAAAACGTTGTAACTTATTGTGGAGCTTAGTTATGGAGTTACAAGGGTCTACACGTTTCAAAAAATTGAATTTTTTTATTGTCTTATTAAATTCTACAACACCTCTAGATTATTGTCTTAAATTTTCAAGTTGATCCGAGTAATAGCTTTGGAGATACAGCCTTGAGAATTTAATATAATATGTATTATTTATATAATTAAGTGAAGCTAAGCTTATGTAATTAAATTACTGCACAGGACTTGATTATTTATTAATAATAATTTCTCTCTTCCCGATCACAGCTTTTTTTATGGGCGGCGTTGCCGGTTTTGGCGTAACTGCTGGTGCTCATCGCTTTTGGACACATCGCTCTTTTAAGGCCAATGTACCGTTACGCAGCATATTGATGCTTTGCTTCTCGGTGGCTGGACAGGTAATGAAATACCAGAAAAAAATCATATAATTAACCTGCAGCTACTATCAGATAACACTTACAGAGTGTTTATACGATTGTCATGTTTATTGTTTGTATGCATATCAATTACCGTTAGCACTGTAATTACGGTTTAGTGTGTTTTATGAGCAAACTACGTGCGTTACGTATAACAAATTTAAATTGCTAATAAAATGTGTTGAAGCAAGCCATTAACAGGGTTAATTAAGCTTTCAATTAGCCAGTATTGCTTGGGCATGTCGATTTTAGTTATTTTATTTTATTTATATTTTATTTTTTAAAATCATTACCTAACAATAAATACTAAATACTTTTGGTACAGTAAACTCCGCTTAATTGGCGCTCAAGTTATTTTATATGCTCGTTTATTACAACCAATTAATTTCGGCATATAATTAAGTCTTATTAAGATAATTATCTTCGTTTGTGAAACGAAAGAAATTTATATTGAATCTGACAAAAAATATTGCTTAATATATCCAGATTCGAGTATATACATTATTAATCGCTTAATTTTGTTCAATGGGAGAAAAAAGTTTAGAAAATTAGGTAAACCAAGAAAAATCGTTTAGTTCGATTTCTTCGAACACAAAAGATTCCATAGAGCATGCTATAGGTGTGTGATCGGAACAATTTCTTCGGAGAAGGTAGTGTTTCCTTGAAAATTAATTCATGTCAAATTCGGTGAAGATATCTCGTCAAATACAATAGTTTTCCATACAAGGGCTGGATTTGGATCGTTCAGTTAGTATGACGGTTCCGCAAATGAACACCTTCTTTGGGAGGAAATGACGTGTGCAAAAAAATTCCACATCAATATTTCAAAAACTCAGGGACTAGTTCGCGTATATACAGAGTAACGGGCATGACTTAATCGACTGCTCGTGGTGCTTATAACTTATGTACTTATGTACATATTTTGTAGAGTCTCTAACATTTCCTTTTTGGTATTACAAACAGCGTGACAAGCTTGATGCATCCTGTTCAGGGTATAAAAATTATAAAATTCTGTGGACCAATTAAGTGGGGCATATTGTAGATGCGCTGCATCAATCTTTTTAATAAATTTATAGCCGTAAGAAATATAAATATTTTTTCACTTAAATTACAACGTGACACCTTGTAGAATATTTAAGTTCAAACATATAAGTTTTAAGTGCTCAGACAAACTTCAGTTAAGAGATTAATTAAATAGCACTTTACCAAGAGAACTAATTTGTGGCGGTTGCTTCAAAAATGTCATAAAATATCAAGTTTTTTTTCTAAAATTACTAAATTTATTTGATAGTTTCAAACAGCCGCTTAATTTAGTCAATTTGTTAATTGTTTCCATTAAAAATATACGCGAAATGTGCTAATTGACTCAATTAAGCGGATATCCGAAACTCATATTATTATATTATTATTCTCGTATGAAAATGCTCATAAAGGAAACCCAACCTATAAGTATTTGTTTTAAACTCTGCTTCTTCTATTTCCCCCACACTTTAGAATACGCTCTACGATTGGGTGCGCGATCATCGTGTGCACCACAAATACTCGGAAACCGATGCTGATCCACACAATTCCAATCGTGGTTTCTTTTTCGCCCATGTCGGCTGGTTAATGATGCTAAAACACCCCGAAGTTTTACGTCGCGGACGTCAGCTGGATTTGAGTGATGTAATGAACGATCCTGTCGTGCAGTTCCATCAGAAATACTTTATACCCTTGAAAATTATGCTCTGTTTTGTATTGCCCACCATGGTGCCCGTCTACTTTTGGGGTGAGGAATTCTATTTGGCCTTCATTACGCAATGTCTCTTCCGTTATGTTAGCAGTTTGAACTTCACATGGTCGGTGAATAGCGCCGCCCACATGTTTGGCACACGGCCTTATGATAAGTAAGTGGTGCAGAATATTACTCAATATTAAAAAACTCAGTTATCTATTTTTATTAAACACTTTCTTTACTAAACAAAATCAAATATATGCTTGTCTCGTCCTGTTAACAGTCGCATCAGACCCACTGAGAACATTTACGTCTCACTCATTGCCATGGGTGAAGGCTGGCACAACTATCACCACGTTTTCCCCTGGGACTACAAAGCAGCTGAGCTCGGCAACTATTTCGGCAACTTCACCACAATGGTTTTGGATGCCTTCCATCGCATTGGCTGGGCTTGGGATATGAAGGAACCCTCGAAAGATTTGGTGCGTCGCGTTATTGATAAATATGGCGATGGCACACATCCCACGACGGATAAGTCAGATGATACACCATCGGTTGGTCATTTTCATTATGCGGAGGTACCCGATCCTGAATTTGACGCATCCGATGCGGAGTCGAGCAGCACGGAGAGCACAAAGCTGGATGAGAATGAGAATTTGAAGAAGAAGGTGCAAACGTAGAATACCGTTCATGGTTGGTTGATTAAAATGCTAACTATGTGTAAGTGTAAGTGAGCGTGAGACGTCGGAGCTCCTAAAAATATGGACGTGTGGCTGTTTATTTAATTGTTTTTTTCGTAATGTGTAACTAAGTGCATTTGTATAAATATGTACTTCTAATATATAATGGGTGTTCCGTCTATACATTCATGTACACATATATGTCTGTAAGTAAAAAATATAAATTAAATATATTTACCTAAAAAAAAAATAACTGGAAACAAAAGTCGTATTTGTTAACGGGTATGTCATTTGTTTTTGTCGGGTTAAATGTTATGCACAGTTTAATGGACATCCCAGCACTTTGGCATAAATAAATAGGTTTTTAAGTAAAAATGTGACGAATGCGTCTCAAGTAGAAAACATTCTAGTACTAGCGTGTAAGAATTGTAATTTTGTAAAACACTTTTTGTACTATGAAAACACACAAGCGGGATAATTGTGCTACAAATGATTTACAATTAGTCAGTTAAGTCAATGCAAATTAATATTGCTAAATTTATTTCTATTAATAAGTAAGTCTGTTCATTTGTGAACGAAATTTTGATGTATAATAAAAAACAAAATCATATATCAAACCAAATTACTAAACGCTAAAAAATATTCAAACGTCTTTTAATTAAAACTAGTGGAGTTACGACGATTGAGGTGGGATCTTTCATAGAAAACAAGAAAAACCGCTAACTTCGGTTGAAGAATACCTTTCACAATTATAAGTTACAATTCCTATAGCATAAAGGGGTATAAAATGACTGAATCTTGATTTTGTTCGAGTGTAGTTTGTATGACAGCTATATGCGATAGTGGTCTGATCTTGGCAATATCTTCGCAGATTATATATTGAGACAATAATCTGGGCGAAATTTCGTAAAGATACCTTGTGAAATAAAAAAGTTTTTAATACAGGGACTTGAGTTTGAGTGAGGGCAAGACGAAATTTCTCCTGTCATCAAACAAACAGTCGTCGCACTAGCGACTAGGCTCCCACGTCACTGTTGACAACGTCCGGTGTGTTTTACGTGGGTACCTGCTGACGACAGCCTTACTCCACGGCGCTCAAAAGCACAGCGGATCAAATCAATGCGTTGATCAGCGCCCTGAGAATGCTAAGCATTTTCAGTACCAATTGGCAGTGTGGAATGGACACACTAACCACCTTGGTAGGGTTCGAGGCCCATCTAAAACCTCTGCCGTGCTTTGGGTCCGGCACCCGGTTGCAATGCAACTCCACATTCAACTGACAAAGTCAGTTCTTCCCGCGATTTGGGTTTTAACCACAACCACCACGATACTCCCCGAGGGGCCAGTCCGCACGAGCAGGTTGGAGCGAACTCCAAGGGCTCCTGCTCCCCGTGGTACCAGAATTAAGTCTCCGGTCAGACCTCGTAGCCGAAACTACTACCAGTTGAGCTTCCATACGGCTCTGGACTGGTGGCCCCATACACACACCAATCATACAGAAACTAAAACCCTAATTTCCAGCTAACCGCCTTCGCCGCTTAAATAATTCACGCGCATACGACCCTAGCTGTTCGGTATTCCGACTAGTGGAGATCACACCACTAACAGCTAATCGTCCATCAGTCCAGCTAATCCCCATACCACCCAGATCCCTAATGTCCGAGTACATCGGGCACTCCGCAATTAAATGCGACCAGTTTTCTAAAACTGCCCCACAAAAACACCCCGACGTATCCGAAAGGTGCCTCTGATGCAAAAATGCATTCAGAGGCCCATGCCCCGTAAGAAGGAAACCCAGACTCAGACAGAATCTGAAGTCTGGGTTATCCACAACGAACCCCACGTCCCGAATGTACTCGTACGTCACTCGGCCGTTAGGACTATTGTCCCAACGTTCTTGCCACCTACACCTAACCCTATCATCTAGGAGCCTCTTGCTCCCTAGATATCCCTCCCTCTCCACACACTCAAGCCCCTTCTTAACCTGAATGCAACAGCACGCTGTATGACAATCAGGTCAAGAGGGGGTGCACCTAACAAAACCTGCATCGCATCCGTTGAGACGGTGCGACATACAGGCAAACATGCAAGCATCATGCAACGCTGGATTGAGAGGAGTTTTTGAGAACCCCAGACAGTCGTGGCTGTCTCCCACCATACAGGGGCTCCATAAGTGGCACAGGCCACAAACAAGCCACGATATATGGTGCGGACAGCACGACGTCCGAGACCCCAATCGCTCCTCAAAATCCGTCGTATTTTGCCTACAGTTGCCTGCAGTCGCTCCTTCACTTTCGCCAAGTGTGGAGTAAAACACATCCTTTCACTCATGGTCAGTCCCAGATATTTGACTTGCGTCACGTATCTGATGCTGACCCCATTCACACGGACAATCGGTGGACGACCCGATGACAATCTACCTTTCAGCAGCATTGCCACCGTTTTGTCCATCGATATGTCGACCCCCACACCTAAACCCCACGTCACTGTTGACAGTCATAACTTCGAAGTTGTAGATACTTTCCTCTATTCTGGAATCAGGATAAACACCAACAACAACGTCAGCCTGGAAATACAACGCAGGATAACTCTTGCTAACAGGTGCTACTTCGGACTGAGTAGGCAATTGAGAAGCAAAGACCTCTCTCGACGAACAAAAACCAACTCTATAAGTCACTCGTAATTCCCGTACTGCTATATGGTGCAGAGGTTTGAACGATGACAACAACTGATGAGTCGACGTTCCGAGTTTTCGAGAGAAAAGTTCGGCGAAAGATTAATGGTCCTTTGCGCGTTCGCCACGGCGAATATCGCATTCGATGGAACGATGAGCTGTATGAGATATATGACGACATTGACATAGTTCAGCGAATTAAAAGACAGTGGCTACGCTGGCTAGGTCATGTCTTCCGAATGGACGAAAATACTCCAGCTATGAAAGTATTCGACGCAGTATCCGCCGGGGGAAACAAAGGAAGGAGAAGACATCCACTCCGTTGGAAAGACCAGGTGGAGAAGGACCTGACTTCGCTTAGAATCTCCAATTGGTGCCACCTTGTGAAAAGAAGAAACGACTGGTGCGTTGTTGTTAACTCGGTTATAACCGCGTAAGCAGTTTCTACGCAAGTAAAGAAGAAGAAGAAGACATATACACCTTAAAGTCTACGACTTTTACTTTTGGGTGTTACAAACTTCGTAGTATACTAAATGTACTCGGTGCAAGGTATACAGATTTTCAGTAATGGCAAATTGACCTGGTAAAGATATATAAACTTCTTATCAATGAACGCTTTGTAGACGTTTACTGCCTTTTTGATGGATAAAGTGATCAAAACGGTCAACATCGTTGAGACACCCTTTCACCAATTGCTTAAAAACCATTTTCTGATCATTTTTATATTTTTATGATTTGTATTCACTTTTGAAATAGACTTTCCCATGATATGAAATTTTAGCGATGTTAATGATTCTACATCACTAACAGCTTGCTTGTACCTTAAAGAATTGAATCACTAATAACGAGGGATCCAAGTAGAGGCACTTTCTTCAATAGCCTTTTTTTTGACAGATCACTCGTGAGTCGTTTTAAGCTGTCAGGTTATTTTTGTTCGGTATTATTTGGCATTTCATCATGAAAGACTTACGCTGGAACAACGTTTACGAATCGCTCAACTTTATTACGAAAATTCACGTTCTGCAAAGAATATGTTTCGCCCGCTTCGCTCAAGTCATAATCAACATAATCGGCCTACTAAGCGTGCTATTTGCAACACCATCATCCATCTAGAGACCCAGCATTGATTATTGGATAATATTCGTCCAAATAGACCACATCCAGCACTCTGTGAAGAAAATATAGCAGCCGTAACTGAGAGTGTGCAACTCGGACTGACACATGGAACGACTTGGCGCATTTAACGTCGTCATCTTCAATTGAAATCATACAAAATACAGCATGTGCAAGAACTCAAGCCGCTCGACCTGCCCAAGCAACATCGCTTCGCTCCATGGGCTCTTGAAAAGAAGATCCAATGATTTCGAGCCAAATTTTGTTCAGCGATGAGGCTTATGTCTTGCTCAATGGGTACGTAAACAAGAAAAATTGCCAAATTTGAGACGAAGAGCAACCTGAAGAGATTTCAGATCTGTCATTTCATCGTGAATAAACAACGGTTTGCTGTGGTTTGTGGGCCGGTGCAATCATCGGTGCATACTTTTTGAAAAATAGTACCGGTGATAACGTAACTGTCAATGGCGACCGTTATGGCGCCATGATAACTGATTTTTTGATGTCTGGAATTGAAGCTCGTGATGTCGGCGACACTTGGTTTCAACAAGACGCCACCACTTTCTACACATCGCATCAATCAATGGATTAATTAAAGAAACACTGAGCAGTTAATTTTACGTTTTAGGACGGTCGATTGACCACCAAAATCGTGTGATATCACAACGTTAGACTTTTTCCTGTAGGTATATGTAAAGTCTAAAGTCTATGCGGATAATCCCGCTTCGATTCAAGTCTTTGAACAAAACATCATGTGTGTCATACGCTAGTTAACAGTCGAAATGCTCGAACAAGTCATCGAAAATTGGACTCAACGGATGGACCATCTCAGACGTTGCTAGGGCTCCAACATTTGAAAGAGATAATCTTCAAAAAATAAATGCCAAAGACTGTTCTTTTAAATGATAATAAACATTCCTCATTAAATTTGAAGCTTATTTGTTTTTCCTTAAAAAAAAGTAGGGAACATCAAAATGAATCACCCTTTAAATCACGAACAGCTTGCTTAAAGCTTAAGGAATTGAATCACTAAAATATTTTTCTTATTCCATAAGGTATATCACGATTGTCACACGTGGAACGCAAACTGTCAATGCGTGAGGTATTCTATACTAGATGCTTTAGCACCGAAAATGAGAAGGGATAACGAACTTAACAGACATATGTATGCCTACGTTTAAGTGTAACCCACATGGGTTTAGGGTCGATTTTCTAATTGCCTTATTAAATTCTTCAACACCTCCAGAATATTGTCCAAACATTTCAAGTTGATCCGAGTAATAGTTTTGGAGATACAGCCTTGAGAACTTGTGTGCTCGAGGCGAGCCAGGCTAATTGCGCCGTCTTTAATTGCGTTTTTCACGAAACTGTGTTTTTGAAGATGGTTGGAAAAGATTTTTCGAGAACAACTCAACCGAACTTCTTGAAATTTTACACAGGTGTTTGAAATACAATTCTTAAGAACTTGGACGAAATCAATATGTCGCGAAATTTTGACTGATATTTTAATTTTTTTTTTTAAATGTCTGCCAAAAATCCAATTTTCATTTTTTTTCCTTCATTCAAGTTCTAATTTAAGGCTTTAACTAAAATACGTATTTTTTCACTTTAGATGATCCTATAAGGAGTTATCCTGCCAGCGCGGGCGCATCTTTTTGTCGAGGGTTCACCGGAAATGGCGACACAATGGCCGAGTTTTATACAAAAATTCCAGCATTTTTTTGGATAATAGTGAATGTTTGTAACAACAAAAAATTTGAGAATAAAAATATTGAAATTGTTGATATTGTTTTTTACCTAAGGAAATCCATGTAGCCCCTTAAAAGTTGCTCGAGGCTATGTACTTGTAAGTATTTGTTTTTAATGATTTTTTTTATTAAATCCGTATAACCGGAGATTATTAAATCAATCACAGTCGTAAAATCTGAAAGAACTTTTTGACTACATGAAAGGCACAGTGACCGAAATAGTTATACCGAGAATTAAAGAGGAATTTGGAAAAATATCGGAACACATCGCATCTATTTCATCATTTATTTTGACAAACATCGTTTTCCGTAGAAGAAGATTATCCAATAGTTTGGGGACACAAGAGCATCCAAAACACTAAAGGCGAAAAGTCTTGTCTCATGACCATGGTCGATTTGGTGATTTAAAAATTATTTCTAGTTAATCGATTAAAATCTTGACCATTTTCAAATATACTATATGTATAGACAGAGCAGAAGCCAAACCTAATACTTCCTGAGTATTTATTAACTTTTCTCTTCACCTCTCTTCTCGAACGCAGCTTTTTTATGGGCGGCGTTGCCGGTTTTGGCGTAACTGCTGGTGCTCATCGCTTTTGGACACATCGCTCCTTTAAGGCCAATGTACAGTTACGTAGCATATTGATACTTTGCTTCTCGGTGGCTGGACAGGTAACGAAATACCAGTAACAAATTAAATAATTAGCCTGCAGCTACTATCAGATAACACTCACTGTGTGTTTAGAAGAGTGCATTGTTTATTGTTTGTATGCATATCAATTACCGTTCCGGTTAAATGTGTTTAAATATGTTACATATAATAAACTTAAATTGCTAAGAAAATGTGTTAAAACATGCCATTAACAGGGTCAATTAAGCTTTCAATTAGCCAATATTGATTGGGCATGTCGATTTTATTGCCATTTTTTAAAAGCATTACCTAACATTTTTTAATTACATCTAAATACTTTTAGTACAGTAAACTCCGCCTAATTGACGCCCAAGTTATTTTATATGCCCGTTTATTACAACCAGTTAATTTCGGCATATGATTAAGTCTATTTAAGATAATTGTCCTGGTTTGTGTTTAAAACGAAAGAAATATACATTAAATCTGACAAAAAATATTGCTTAATATATCCAGATTCGAGTATATACATTATTAATCGCTTAATTTTGCTCAATGGGAGAAATAAGTTTAGAAAATTAGGTAAACCAAGAAAACACGTTAAGTTCGATTTCTTCGAATACAAAAGATTCCATATGCTATATGCTATAGGTGTGTGATCTGAACAATTTCTTCGGAGAAGGTACTGTTGCCTTGTTGAAATCCATGCCAAATTCGGTGAAGATATCTCGTCAAATACAATAGTTTTCAGTTCAGTTGGTATGACGGTTCCGCAAATGAACACCTTCTTTGAGAGGAAATGACGTGTGCAAAATTCCAGTTCGATATCTCAAAAACTCAGGCACTAGTTCGCGTATTTACAGACTGTCGCGCATGACTTAATCGACTGCTCGTGGTGCTGATAACTTATATGTACATATTTTGTAGAGTCTCCGACGTTTCCTTTTTGGTATCACAAACAACGTGACAAACTTGATATACCCTGTTCAGGTTATAAAAATTATACATTTTGGTGGACCAATTAAGTGGGGCATACTGTAGATGCTCTGCATCAATGTTTTTAACAAATTTATAGCTCTAATAAAAATAAATATTTTTACACTTAAAGTACAACTTGACACCTTGTAAAATATTAAGTACTTTCATATAACTTTTAAGTGCTCAAACAAATTCCGATTAAGTGCGTTTTGATAATTCAACAGCACTTTACCAAGAGAACTATTTTGTGGCGATTGTCATAAAATATGTATGTTTTGTTTTTTTTTTTATTGAAACTTAATAAAGTGATAGTTTACATTTCGTTATATTAAATACAAATATAAAACTTTTTTTCAAAAATTACTAGATTTATTTGAGAGTTTCAAAAGCCGCTTAATTTAGTCAATTAGTAAATTGTTTCCACTAAAAATATATGCAAAATTTGCTAATTGACTCAATTAAGCGCCTGTCTGAAATTTCTATTATTTACATAACATATGCTCATAAAGAAATCTTGAACACTATTTTAATCTCTATTTCTTCTATTTTTCCTACACTTCAGTCGCGCAAAACACATTTTTTTAAATATCATTTAGCCGGGGAACTTAATTACAATTTCCGGGTGCTTTTTTTGTCAGAAACAAAGCCTTGACTATCTGTTATGATGGGTGAAAACCTTTTTCTCATACTTTTGACAATATTTACAAAATTTCCTTTCCTTTTAAATTTATACAAATTTTTCCAGAACAAGCATTGTATTAGCTTTTGTAATAGACATTTCCATCATATGGTTATTTCAGCTGTCTTAATGGTTCTGTATAACGAGCAGCTTGCTTAAGAAATTTAATCAATAATATATTGTTCTTACATATAACAAACGGTATATCACTATTGACTTTCAATGCCTGAGGCATTGCTATACTAGATGCTTTAACACTTCTTTCAAAAATACCAAAACAAAGAAAAGCATTGTGACCTATTGTATAAAGAGACATTATGTTTGTGACTCGCAAAGAAAAATTCTAATAAAATAATTATTTATCAGTGGCTTGAGGATTCTGTAAGCATTTGCTTCCAATGATTTTGTTGTATACGTATGGCATAAAATCCGGAGACTCAAAAATATCACATTCGTAAAATGTGAACGAACTTTTTGATTTCATGGAAGCATTTGAAAAGCACAATGAGTAAAAACAGTTATACGTGCTTAACCAAAGCCAAATGGTGCAGAGTTTGAAAAGCTATCTCAAAAAATATCGGAATACTTAAAAAAACCCTTCGCAACTAGTAATTATTTATGACAAGCATTATTTTTCGGCAGAAGAAGATTATCCAACTGTTTGACAGCTCCCAATTTTATAAGACAAAAAACTAAAAGGGTCGAAAAAACTTAGGCACAACTTAAATCTCGATCACAAATCAATTCCATAGTTAGTAATTTGTTGACCGTGCTCGATTCTTCTTCTTCTATGTTGTAGTTATAAACAGAGCAAAAGCCAAACCTAATATATCCTACATAACATTTAACATTTGCTTACTTAACATAAGAGTGTGATATTACCAGAGGCTGTTAAGCTACATTGGTAAATTTTGATCATTAACATTGCTTTTCAGTAAAAAAAATACAAAGTTCACTTGAATGAAGTTATATTCAGTAGTTTCTCCAACTTAAATATACCGTTATTTCGTTTTATTTAAACGACCACGCATATGCGTACGAAAAGTAGCTTGTTATCACATCCGATATAAGTTTCGTATAAGTGAAGTGTATGTATACAAACATTAAAATATTTTTATAATTTCTGATTAACGCTTAAACTCATTAACCTTGCATGCTTATGATAAACAAAAGAGGAGTCAGCTTCGTCTAAGTCTGGTCACGTGGAAGCATTGTAAAACTGGAATTTCGGAGCAACAAAAGCCGCCAAATAAGAAGACGGGTTAGAAAACTGAACTGAATGAAATTTAACTGATGTCACATATATTTACATACATACATACTAAATACAAATGTTTTAATGTATGTGTATGTATTTATATATTATTATGTAAAATAGTAACAACTAAAAATTTGGTCACAAAGAGAATTCAGATTTGATAAGCAAAAAAATGAAAATATCCAGTGTGAACCGGCTAATTTAAACACATACATACATATAAACATACGCTTTTATTTATTTACATATTGTATGTAAGTATGTATGTATTTGCACACAAGCTGCCTTTTGAATTGAATTAATTTGACTAATTTGATAAATTTTATAATTTCATACACTTGCAACATGTTGCTACACAGTAGAGTAGTTTTGTTCACCTAACGGTTGTTTGTATCAACTGACGTTGAGCAACACCAAAAGCTCTGTCAGAATCGGGAAGGACCTCTCGATACCAAGCGAGGTTTCAGACAAGGCCTATCGTGCGACTTTTTCAACCTGCTTTTGGAGAAAATAGTTCAAGCTGCAGAACTAAACAGAGAAGGTACCATCTTCTATAAGAGTGTACAGCTGCTGGCGTATGCCGATGATATTGACATCATCGGCCTCAACACCCGCGCCGTTAGTTCTGCTTTCTCCAGGCTGGACAAGGAAGCAAAAAAATGGGTCTGGCAGTGAACGAGGGCAAGACGAAATATCTCCTGTCATCAAACAAACAGTCGTCGCACTCGCGACTTGGCACTCACGTCACTGTTGACAGTCATAACTTTGAAGTCGTAGATAATTTCGTCTATCTTGGAACCAGCGTAAACACCACCAACAATGTCAGCCTAGAAATCCAACGCAGAATAACTCTTGCCAACAGGTGTTACTTCGGACTGAGTAGGCAATTGAGAAGCAAAGTCCTCTCTCGACAAACAAAAACCAAACTCTATAAGTCACTCATAATTCCCGTCCTGCTATATGGTGCAGAGTCTTGGACGATGTCAACAACGGATGAGTCGACGTTGCGAGTTTTCGAGAGAAAAGTTCTGCGAAAGATTTATGGTCCTTTGCGCGTTAGCCACGGCGAATACCGCATTCGATGGAACGATGAGCTGTACGAGATATACGACGACATCGACATAGTTCAGCGAATTAAAAGACAGTGGCTACGCTGGCTAGGTCATGTCAACCGAATGGACGAAAACACTCCAGCTCTGAAAGTATTCGACGCAGTACCCGCCGGGGGAAGGACCAAGTGGAGAAGGAACTGGTTTCGCTTGGAATATCCAATTGGCGCCACGTAGCGAAAAGAAGAAACGACTGGCGCGCTGTTGTTAACTCGGCTATAATCGCTTAAGACACCGCCAATTAAGAAGAAGAAGAAGAAGAAGAAGAAAGCTAATTGAGATAGATATATGTTGGGTTATATATACTTATTCAATTGATCAGAATGACGAGACGAGTTGCAATCCGGATGTCTATGCAAGCTGTAAATTGAGTAAAAGCTGAGATATTTTAATGAAACTTGGTACACGAGTTCCCCGGAAGTGAGGACGAATTCGTAGGAAGACGTAATCGGACTACTGCCACACCCACAAAATGCTATTAAACGATAATATATAAAATGCCATAACTCAGTACTAAATTAAGACTAACTACTAAACATTTTGGAAAAATTGGCGTGGCTCCGCCTCCTAATAATTTTAATGTACATACATATATTCCAAACCATTAACGCCATAGCACTCAGTCTTTTCGACTTTTCTTTCGACAGCGTGAAAATATGTGAAATCCGATGATAACCCCGCCCACACCACGCATAATGGATTTGTTAAAAACTAATAATAGGGCCATTATTCAATAATTAAATACGGCAGAGTCATTAAATTTTATGCCTAGGATGAGACAACTACTCTTTATAGAAACCGGTTTCAAATTTGAAAGATGGACATGGCACCACCCACTTTTCGAAAACCCATATCTCAGGACCTACCCTACCGATATCAACCAAATATCATATATATAGTTTAAATATCATATGCAATAAATAATATTATCTTTAAATTCCTATATTCCAGTACGCAAACGGGCGATTACGGACTAGAACCACGTCTACCTCTCTTACAACACAAATTGAAATTCCAGCTGATACTTTCGCTTTTCAGTTTGCAAATCAAGCATCAATGAATGTATTGGGATAAAATTTTGCCCGAAAAGTGCGCTTAGCGTAGGTCACCTTATGACAAAAAAATGTCCAAATCGATACCGAATATTTGGATCAAGTTCCAGTTTATCGAAAATATTGGCCAATCTGTAAGATATACTCTGGAATTTCAAAAAGAACAGTTTTCCAATAATAGAATACCTGTATGTCGAAACTTGCTTGAATAGGATCAATAATTTCTTTAGCCCCCAATACCCAATAGAAAGACTTTCGAACTACCAGAAGACTTTAAATCGCATATGTGTGAGATATTTTAATACAATTGAGGGAGCGCGTTTTCGTAATAATGGTGCCTATTTGTGCCTAAAATAGACAAATTAGGGTGAAAACTTGCCCTAGACACTCCAGGTATTTCCCTGGCTTTAGACCTACCAAGTTTGAGGAGTGTAAAATATTCAGTTACAGCCGAACTTAGGTCTCTCTTACCTGTTATAATACTTTTTTTTTAGAAAAAACTACTAATGTATGCATGTTTATATGTGTATGTAGTATATGTATGTAAATACTTATATATATATATATATTATTATATATGTATATATTTAAAGAATATTAACCATTGGTATTGCCAAAACGTTGAGTTGGCAACAGAAAAGAAGAAGAAAAAGTGGATAAATTCTAATCGCATGCCTTTAAGACCATCTGTCCGTCCGCTCAAATGATTAAGCTTACATTTTAGCGTAATATTTCAATCTGGACACATTTATTTGGCAAATTTAATGTAAATTGTATGTAAAAAGCGACTTTGGTGACAACTTTGGTAACAAAAGTATTTACCTCCACTTGGGCATATGTAAATTTTTGTAAACACTATGTGCCATTAGCGTAGTCTTTTTTAGTAGCAAAATTTAGATAGTCGATTTTGCGCATTTAGTATATGAATATCCGTATTTGCTATGTTTTTGTTGTTGCTGTGTTGCTTGGCGCAGTTTAGTCATAATTTATTTGTAATCTCGTTTTTCTAGGATTTATGTGGCCAACAGCTCGGCCAGATGTGGTGGCCTACGTGCCAAACTTCACGTACGCAAGCGCGAAAAGCCGCATGCAGCCAGGCTTGCTCTAGCGCAAAGGCCTTGAAAAGGTTCTTCCCTATGCGAGACTATGCTATAAATGGTACTAGTAAGCTGATTGCCTGTGAAACTAGTACTTGGGTCCATAAATAAATTCCAACAGAAATAAATTCTTGTGTGCTTTATTTCTTTTGCAGCAGGGCACTTGCAGTTTTTGTTGGGGGCCGCCGTTGCAGACATTGATCATGCTTCGTTGCACGTACGCCTGGCGTCAAATTGCTGCGCTTGATCGACACCGGTATCGGCATCGGCATCGGCATCGGCACTTCCTTGCCAATTATTATGGACAATTTGTCAAGTATGCGCTTGCAGCGGTGATAAATTGCTTCGGCTACATGAAGTTTTAAATGACGACTTAATTGCCGTATTATGAGGGTGCAATTGTGATAAATATCGTGCAAGTCGTCATAAATTGTTCTGTTGCCATCACTGAGTCGTTGCAATGCGAATTTGTTTATTTATTTGTTGTTTTTTTTTTACTATTTTTTTTAACTTTCTCTGCCGCTTTGTTTTCGAGCTTGTGGTGAGAACGGGTATTATACCTTCTTTGGCCAATTTAAGTTGGTCAAGTTTTTTACAACACTTGCCATAAGGAGTTGCCATTAAATGTCTCTAATCAAATTCACTTTTGGATTTCGCCTGTAATTTGTTTCGCCAAAATCAAGGTTACATTCGAATTTGGTCATCTCTGCTGTTTTTGCGTAAGTTCCCAATGCAGTCAAGGTCACATGTTGGTGTCTAAATATGATTAGTCCGGTTATTTGTAATATTTATTGACATATGTATATGGCACATACAAATTTATTATTATATTTTAATTTAATGATTTTTTTTATTTTTTTTACAATTTTTTTTATATTAATTAATTTTTATTGCTAGTACTTGTTATATATTATTATGAAATATTTTCGATTATAAATATTTCAAGGTTAAAAGTAGTAACCTTACTGCATGAGAATCTCTCGATAGAGCACACCCTGTGTCTTTACTAGATGTGGCGGTGAGAAGAACTTAACCTAACAATTTGGCCTAACTCTGCTGTCGACCTTCGATGAATTCAAAAATGTACAGTTAGAATATGTTTCTGCGTTCCCCTCAACTTATGGTCAACATAATCGGCCTACTGAGCGTACTATTTGCAACACCATCATTCATCTTGAGGCCCAGTATTCATTATTCGACCGTATAGACCACGTTCAACACTGCAATGAAGAAAACATAGCAATGGTAGCTGAGAATGTATAGTATACGAAGAGCGTGGAAAGTCGATTTGGCACCTTTCGGCGTAACTTGCAGAAACGTATGGAACTTCTTCGCTCATTTTACGTCGAGATATTACATCAATAGCATACAAAATATAGCTTGGGCAAGAACTGAAGCCACTCAACCTTCCCAAGCTAGTGGAATCATCGGTCCATATTTCTTTGAAAATGATGTCGGTTAGAACGTAACCGGCAACGGTGACCGTTATCACGCCATGATAACCGACTATGTGATGCCTGAAATTAAAACTCGTGATCTCGGCGACATTTGATTCCAACAAATTTTCAGTACCACCCTCATTCTAAGCTACTTTAAAGTAACAATCTCAACCTTTCTAACATATAGAAATGAAACCGTTACAAACCGTAACTGTTTCTAGAGCTTTTTTCTTAAACCATAAACAGTGGTACAAATGTATGTCTCTATGTATAGATATACAATTTAAACAGATACATAGAGCAAATGACATTTTCGAATTAAATTGTATTTCGAAACGACATAAAAATGTAAAAATGTTCACTGACCTCAAATGAAGCAATCAAATGCGAAAAATAGATGCGCCGAAGGTTAAAAACAAGTTTAAAATTTCCCATTTTTGTTGAAAGTTAAATTTCGCAACAAAACAAATGCACAGCTTTGTGTTTTGATGTGAGAAAAATCGTTTTTGGCAATGCCGCTTATTGGCGCGTAGGTGGGTAGGCTTAAAGGTCCATTTGCTGAGTTGCAGACGATCGATGATACATACTATACATATGTATGTATGTATGTATGTTATGGCGTTATTTTGCAATTTGTATCAAATAAAGTTTGTGAATATATACATTTGTTTCTATGTATGTATATGATATACAATATATGTACGTATGTATAACAAGTTCGTTAATTTTGATCTCTTCTTTTTTCTGTTCTCTTGCAACATGTTGCTACAGGGTGTAATAGTTTTGTGTCACCCAAAACTAATCGAGTTAGATATTGGGTTATGTATATATGTAAAAATGATCACGATGACGAGACGAGTTGAAATCCATATGTCTGTCTGTCTGTCCGTCTGTCTACGCAAGCTGTAACTTTGGGAAAAACTACGTGTTCCTACACAAAAAATGAAGGAAAAGTTCGCAGATGGCCGTCATCGGACCACTGCCACTGCCATAAAATACCACTTAATTTAGATATAGAACTGTAATTTGCCACAGAGGATCGCTGTAGAAAGGATCACCTAGCGGCACTATAAAAATGGATGATATCGGATAACCACCCCACACACTCTGAGATGGCATGAGAGGGCTTTATAGGAGCCAAGGTTATTATTGGGCGATGAGCATGACCCATCACAGAATCAGCTTGAGCGATTACAGCCAAGGGATTCGATGTTGACCATATTGTGATATATCTATGTTGCAGTGCGTTTGCACTACAACCACGCCTATTTCTCATATAACAAATTCACTTGATTATTTCGTTTTTCAGTATATAAACCTTGCAATGTATCAGAATAAAACTTTGCATGAATAATGCCTTTGAGTAACAGCTTATGATCAAAAGCTATACAAATTGGAACAAAACTGTTCAGACCCCATGTACCAAATGTGTGTACTCCAGTGCCTTTAGTTGACTTTTTACCGAAAGAATCGAAAAATATGTGAGATATATGTAAGTTATTTTAATATAATAGAGAGCGTGTTTTGCTAATAACGGTGCATCTTTGTGTTTAGAATGAATAAAAACGAGTGAAAACTCGCCCTAACCCCATATAGCTAACAAACCCTATGTACCTGAAGGTATTACGCTGGTTTTAAGGGGTTACATGGATTTACGGGTTTCAAAGCATCGAATTTTTTTATTGCCTTAATAAGTTCGGCAATACATAGAATATTGTCCCAAATTTTCAAGCTGATCGCAGTAAGAGTTGCGGAGATACAGCCTTGAGAACTTGTGCGCTCGAGGATATGTAGCTAGGCTAAGTGCGTGGTCTTTAAACGCGTTTTTTCGAAACTGTGTTTTTGAAGTCGGAACGTCATGAAATTTTACACAGGTCTTTGAGTTACAATCCTTCAAGACTTGGACGCAGGCTGTTTTTTTCCATTCCAACTATTTGAAAAAAAATGTCGCGAAATTTTCATTTTTTTTTATGTCTGCCAAAAATCCAATTTCAGTTTTTTTCACATCATCCAACCCGAGAAAACCCCGTAAACCTTGCAAGTTGCAAGAGTATGAAATATTCGGTTATACCCGCGCTTAGCCATTCCTTTTAAACGCCGTTATTTGAGAGCAAAGTGCATAAAGAATACTATTTTTAATAGCGTTAATAAATTTATGTAAATATAATAGAAAATATTCATGTTTAAATATCAACGCCGCGTGCCTGTATTAGTTTAGGCGCCTCGTGCAGTCTAGCCAATAAATTCAAATTATAATAATAGAAAAAGAAAGTGAGGTTATGTTCAAGAAATGTGTGCTTCTTATCTGAATTAGTTAAATATATGCAAAATGTGTCTGCTAACTTCCAAAAGCGTGCCACAAATTGCTTGCCAAATGTCTGATGGGCTACAAAAGGTATTTGCATAAATATCTATATGCATAGAGATATGTTTAGTTGGGGCTTTCCAGTTATTTTACAAACGCCAACTAAATTATTTAATACCAGTTCAACATATACAATATAATATAAATATGTACATATGTATTATAATATTCAAATCGGTATATATGGTAAACTGTTCTTTAGATCTTTGGAGAACTATTACAGTGTCTTCCGCGTGAAACTTCGGAGAACCACAACGCATATTTCTAGCCATTTAATTTGTTATGCTAATTCACAAAAGAAGACAATACGTAGAGTTGTTAAGTCTTTGCCTGCTGGCTTATAAATAATGAGTCTATGTGACAGGTTTTCTAACAAATCTGGCCTTTATTCTTCTTTTTTAGTGTACCTTTGCCACATTTTTGCGAGACATTCTAATTTCATTTGCTATGTAATTTAACAATCTCGTAACGTAAATGGTGACGTGTCAGACGCATGTGTGAAACACGCGCGTATTCTTTTATAAAATCGTGTGCAATATATTTTAAAGATTTACGTATGTATATATGTATGTAAATCTATGTAGATTTTATTCAGTATAGTATAATTCAATTAAGAGGAAGAAGCTTAAGCCGCTACTAGAGGCTACAAATGTCGATGAGCTATAAATCCGACAAATGTAGGTGGTAGATTTCATGGCAAAAATATGCTTAGAGCTTTGATATTTCCTTCCGTAGCGAAATAACTAACGGAAAAACCTTTTGCTAATGTTAGAAAAAATTGCGGACAGAACGAAAAGACCAGTGCTGAAGCCTTTGAAAATGGTAATAGTGCACAAAAAAATCATAATACAAATGCCGATGAGCTAGAAGAGGAGGCAGAGGGAACGTGTTGGATCTCCGTTGCCATCTTTCATTCAGACACTATTCCGAACATATTTAACATGCTCCTATAAGGTGTTTTTTATGTTTTCGACGTTATTCCCTTTATTTACTTCTATGTACAGGGTTTGTCCGGAAAGTAATAGGACTGAGTCGATTTAAAAAAATTTATTGAACCAATCGTTACATTTCTTTAAAAACTTTCAAGATTGGCCCCTTCTGTGTCGATACAGCGCTGTCAGCGCGATTTCCAAGCATTGAAGGCGTCACGGAAGGCATTCTCGGGAATAGGCTTGAGAACCGAGGTGAATGCTGCTTGGATCCGCTCTGTCGTCTCAAAATGCTTGCCTTTCATCGGCCTTTTCAGGCAAGGAAACAAAAAAAAATCCGGGAGTCCACATCTGGGCTGTAGGGCGGCTGCGGAAGCGTTGGTATGCCGGCCTTGGTTAGGCAGCTGTTCGAAGAAAGGCGGTGTGAGCCGGGGCGTTGTCGTGGTGCAACTGCCAATCGGCTGCGATGTCTTGTCGGACTCGGTTGACCCTTCATTTGAGTCTCTTTAGTCCAGGTGCTCGGAGACAACTGACCAGCCGCTCATTCGTTGGCTAGGAACGCCCTCTACTGAATCCAGTCCAAATACAGTCGCGACAGAAGAAAATCAGTACCAGTCAACCGATAGGATGGATTTTTTTGACGCAGTTGAAATGCTCATCTGTCTAAAATTCTATTCTACGCTCATAAAAGTGGTATACTACTTGTATATATCTAAACTACACTTAAATAACAACTGATAACAAATATTTTTTAATTGTCAATTCGAAGAGACAATAAAGGCAAATATGGACATGTGTAAAAACTTCGAATATTGTTCTTATTTCATTTCCACATTATTTTTTCTATTATTCACTTAATAAATGGAAGCGATAAGTATCTTCTCACAAATCGGATGTAAGTGTTTGGACAAAGTGCTTTCAACGGCAATTATAAAAGCGGAAATAATGTCTGAAAGTTGTTGCAAAAAATCAGTGTTGTAACTTGTTTTAAATGTAATTCACCACAAGATCGTTTTAACAAAGCGGATATTGTATACTTGAGGGTTCTTAAAGAACTAAACACACATTAAATGAAAATAAGCAAAGTCTCGAGTGCATAAGTATTGTATGTGAAGCCTCTTACTTTGCAAATTACAAATGATTACTAAATTGTTGGACAATTTATGTAAGTAAATCGCCTTTTTAAATAGAACGCAGTACTTCAAATTAGGAAGAAAATATTTTTGAATATTTATTTGACAAAAATAATATTAAAATTTAATTTGGTAAAGCACCAACTAAAAGAAAAACTTATAAATATGTATATATAGATATACAATCCATTTTTTTTTAATTAGTAAACCAATTTCAGCCAATTTTGCTTTTTGTTTTTTCAAGGCCTTCAACCCAACGGCCGTTGCTGTAAAGTGGATCGAATAATCTCGCCATTTGCGATACAACTCGCTAAACTACGAGGGTTGCCTTTTATAATTCGTGATTAGAGTGCAACAATAAAATTTAATGATCATTAAAAATCTTTTTATTACTCTTCAACATTTTTTCCATTGAGATCTCTATGCTTCTGCATGAGTTCGAACCAACAGTCGAGGCACTTATGTTACACTGATTGAGGTACTCCGGACATATATCCAAAATATGTGCTCTGAACATATCCAACGCCTTTTCAGGTGTCGAAAAACGTTGACCTCTTAGTTTATCTTTGTGGGTGACTTGTAAAAAAAAAAAATAAAAAGAAGAAAAAACGTTAACTTCAGTTGCACCGAAGCTAAATACCCTTCACAGGTGCATTTCTGTTAGTAACTATGTGTTCAGTTTGTATGGAAGCTATAATAATCCGTTCAGAACAAGTTTCTTAGAGATTACGTTGTTGCCTTAAAAAATAATCTATGAAATTTCGTGAATATATCTTGTCAAATGTGATTTTTCCATACAAACATTGATTCCGATCGTTCAAAAAAAGCCTTGCAGCTAGAGAAAATTATATATGAGTCGGTTAACGCAGTTTTAGCTTTTTCAACAAAACCTGAATATGCATTTCAAAATATATCTTTCAAATGTTGAAAGTTATATACAGACAGACAGACAGACGGACATGGTTAAATCGATCATTTACATATATATGTACATATATATATACAACTTATTTCCGCAGGGTCTCAGACGAAGATTCCTTCTGGGTGTTATAAACTTCGTGACAAACTTAATATACCCTGTTCAGGGTATAAAAAAAGTTCAAAACTTGCAGTTGTTTAAGTCGATGAGACATGCTGTCATAGACGTGTTTCGAAGCATTTCTCTCGATCAATCGACACGAGCCTTTTTTAGCGATTGACAAATTTTGTGAGATCCAGTGTGAAAAAAGTTTTCTACAAATTAATGCAATATTGAATGTATGCTAGTCTCACTAATGCCTATAGTTATCTCCATCTCACGATAGGTCATATGAGGATCTGGTAATATTAGTAAGCGCACAGCATAAATTTTTTCAGGAGCAATAACTGATTTTGGACGACCTTCACAAAATTCATTTTGGAGTGATCTACGACTTGGATTAAATTCACCATACCATCGAGAAACACTGGAGTTCTTGAACGGCTTCTGGTTGCTCTTCACCCCAAATGCGGCAATTTAGCTTCAAAATTTGTCGATAAAATATTCCGGCCGAATCTAACGTTTCGAAATAAACGCAAACATGAATTTTGCAAATCATCACCAAAAGTTGAATTAAGGAGCCTGCTTCAGAAGCTTCAAAAAATCGATTTTCTTATTTTTGCTTAAATCTCTTTAAAAATTATCTAAGAATATGTCCCCAAAGTTATAGATGAGAATTCGTAATATTTTCGAAGCTAGAAGTGACCGAACGTTATGGGTCAGATAATAGACCGTTGTGAGTTCTAGTTTTATTCATCGATATCATCGGGTCATGCTATAAAAAGCTTATTTAAATCGCGCTAACAAATGTTTGATTGATTATACGTTTCTTTTTAGTCGTTCGTGAGTTATAGCGTCGCAAACATGGAGCAAAATAAAGAGAAAATACGGCATATTTTACAGTACTACTACGATAAAGGCAAAAATGCATCTGAAGCCGCCAATAAAATTTGTGCAGCTTATGGACCCGATACAGTTTCCATTTCCACCGCACAACGATGGTTTCAACGTTTTCGTTCTGGTGTAGAGGTGGTCGAAGATGCGCCACTCTCCGGAAGGCCTGTCGTCGAAAATTGTGATAAAATCGCTGAATTGGTCGAAAGAGACCGGCATAGTAGCAGCTGTAGCATCGGTTAAGAGCTGGGCATGAGTCATCAAAAGTTCATTTCAATTTCAATAAAAAAAAAAAAATTAATAAAAATACCGCAAGACTTTTTTGACAACCCATTATATTAGCGCTTGGGCAGAAAGCGAAAACTTTGACGCGTGATTTCTCGGTTTTTCATTTTTACGAATTTTCTAAATTGGCGGGCAGGATAGAAAAAAAACTAAACGTCGTAGGGAATTGGGGCAAATTTTATTGTATTTGGCATTAAATTATCTTCTATTTAAACAAAAAAAGTCAAGTTTTAACATATTTTTAAACAACATAAAGTAAAATTTTTTGGTCAAAAACCACGTCTTTTTAATTTTTTTATTTTTTAAAATTGTACACTTTTTTTGGAATTATTTTAGTTTAACTACAAGATAAATTATTAAAAAATATGAATCTCTTTGAATTTTTTTGTTTACGATAGAAATTGCGACCTGCATCCTGCCCGCCGTCCGACAAATGTACATGCGAGATGCAACGGGCAATTGCTTCACAAAGGCAGAATATCAAAGATTTCGTATCCAAAAAATTTGTGAATGATGCTTGAATATATATAACTATAAACCCTAGAAATTTCGCTTCAATCACTTATTTCTTTCCCTCCCAAAAAAAATCCTCAAAAAAATCGATTTTTTTAAGCCTCTAAAGCAGGCTCCCTTAAGTTCAGCAATGCACATTGAAAATTGTAAAATATTATGGCACGAATATGTTCACAATTTAATTAAATTTTTTGGCCGAGATGAATATTTTAAGTCACTCTAAACAACATAAACAAATTTAACGATAAAGCTGTGAGTTACCCAATTGCAACATTAGGGTTGCCAAATCCCGAAATATAAAAGGCAACCTACGTATTAAAAATAATTATGAATTAATGAAGTTTGTGCGAAAAACGAAAAATCGAAATCTGTAGATCGGCACGAAATTAGCATTTCAAATAACGTAATTTTATTTTCGAACAAAGATATGTAAATTGATACAGATTTAATATTATCATAAGCTGTCGTAGAAAGAAATATGTTTGTTTTATCAAAAGCAAATAAAAAAAAATAGTTTTGCTTAGCCAAAATAGTTTTTACATTTGAAGCGTGCAAGTCGCAAACTTTAATCACGTTTTGGTGTATTGGTGAATGGATTTATGCCAGCACGTGGCGTTATTCAGCGCACCATCTTTGCTACTATTTTTAAATTCGGATATACATATGTATAAGATCACAAAGGTAAGCATATATTTATTTTAAGTCAATTGGTAAAATATAACGCTTTGTTTATGGTGGAGGCTTGGTCGCATTTTTTCTAATTATGGTGACAAGATGGAAGGAAATTTAATTTTTAAATAAACTAGCCCTTACCCCTTGCTCCCAAAATGCCCAGGTCAAGTTTTTATAGATCTCAAATTAAGCTGGTTATTCAGTACTAATCAAAAAAACTCTTTTTACTTTCATAACAGTTTTGAATTTAGTTGAAAATGAATTTTGGATTATTTTTTTCAAATTTTTAGTTCTTATCCTGAATGGTTTACAGTCAATAGGTTTTGATCCTGCTATACTGCTTTGTATCAGAAGCCTGTTGATATCTAGAAGAATAAGAGCAGAATGGATCGACGTTAAAATGATCAAGGAAGTCTGTATAGGCACTCCATAAGGTGGAACGCTATCTCTGTTCTTATGGACATTAGAGGGGCATAAACTGATAAACTCCTCTTGATAAGAGGAAGATTCTACACACCATAAGCAGTGTTATGAACACCGCTCTCGATAGAGTCCCGACTTGGACATCTGGTTGAATTCGGAGAAAACGGATCTGCTTGTGTTCACTAGGAAATACAAAATCGCTCAATGGAGGCTCCCTACGATAACTGGGACACAACTACATATCTCGTACGGCATGAGGCCCTATGTTCCACCTAGGAACTACGGGAAAATATATATCTCGCACGGACCGCACCAAATGCAATGGGATAGTCTTGGACTTTAAACTGCTGTGGAAGCATAATAAATAATAGAAAGACTGAGAAAAGTAAGCAATGCATTAAATGCATGTAGGCAGATGCTCTGCAAAACCCTGGGTCTCTCATCCTCTCTCATGCACTGGTGCTACAAAGCAATTGTAAGACCTATTCTGCTGTACGAAGTAGTAGTATGTTCGATAGGCGTACGAAAATCCACCAGCCGGATATCAATGGAAAGGATTCAGAGGCTCGCTGTGCTGTGCATAACAGGAGCTCTAAGGATCACAGCAACGGCGGCTCTTGAACTAGTGCTAAATCTTGCACCTATAGATCGCTTCACTGAAAACTGCGTTGCGGTGGGGCGGCCACTCGCTGCATGATAATTTACATATAGAACCTTCGAGCAATGATCGGTGGGTAATGGCGGTGCGACAAACACCACTCTCAATTGGGAAATAAGATTCAAGGTAAAATTAAGAAAAGGCGGCTGGCGCGAAGGTATGTTAGCAACACTTTAAACATTTGTACAGGATACGAGGGAATATATCACTCAGAGTTAGGCATAAGGCGGACTTTTAAGCTACCGGTCCACTGCAGGTCTTTGTTATTTGGAAAGCCGCGGAGCTAGCCGGCAACTCCACAGTTAATATCTAATGCAAGTAAGGTTGAAATTCGGTAGAATGATCTATCGAGACTGCAAAAGTCACGTGCAAATCGGTAGTTCAAAAATACACAAAGTTTCTACTCACACTTGATAGAAGAGACTGCAGGAACATGATTGAAATACTCACTGGTCAGTCTGCTGGCGACACACACCTGCAGAACGGGGTTAGCACATCGAGAAGGCTCTTGTGCACTTAGGAGATAAAGCTTCAAATATTTTGGGGTCTGAAACACTGGAAGAGATGTCGATAGTGAGGCCGCAGAACCTATTGAAAATTACGTCAAGCGCGGGCATCCCGAAGGATGACTACCACTCTTGAGCCACGTAACGGCACTTCATCTGGCATCGCTAAGGACCATAACTGGCCTCTGGTGTGGCTACAAGCCTACTAGATTAGCCTAACGTAATAGCTATGATAAAAACAAAAGCGCAGCAATTCCACAAAATCGGCTTCATAATCATTTTTTCTCAAGATTCTTGCTAAAATTGATAATAAATATTTTCTTTATTCTTTGGCTTATTGGTGCTATTTTTAGAGCTTGACATCACAAAAATAAACGTATAAATGTTTAATTAAAACAGCAAAATAAATTTCGAAATTTGAAAATAAGCAAATTTACCCCCTTCCTCATTTGTTTTGCTGATGAATTAAAGCAATTTCCAAAGCCACAATCAAAAGCAATAATATTTCTGCTTAAATTCAGAGCGCACAAACTTCGTCTAGAACAATTTGAATTTTCGACAGCGACAAAAGAAGTTGGCATTCTTTTACAATAAGAAAACACAACAGATAATAAAATGTATGTGTGTATGTGTGTATATGCGTGTGTGTGTATACGGTAGGCATAAAATACTAGTTTGATTGGTTATCGAGTTTCGTATGCTAATTACAACTGATTCAAAGTTAGCCATGAATTAAGTCAGCGCGTAGTTAGCGTTGTTGCAGTTGGACCATTTAAGCGTTTATATAGTTTTCTGTTCCAAAAATAGATTTTCTAACCTTGCCATGCTTTACACGACAAATACACGCACTTAACTGTATTTAATAGTTTTGAAATAAAAGTGATTGCCAAAACGACCTTCTAAACGGAAGCTTAGAGTCGCAGAAATTACCGTTTGTATTGAAAATGAAGCGCGCACACACACACACACTCACACACAAATGCCGATATCTAATAAAAATTCTTCTCATTTGTTATAAGTGTTGCGCATGTGCATGGTAATTGTGTTATATACATACACATATGTATGTATGTATGTACATATATATTTATTGAGATGCAAATTTTACATAACTGTGTTGTTGGGATGCCGAAATGTCTGAAGTTCAGCAAATGAAAAGAAATCATAAATTTGCAATTTGCGCAGCACTTATGTACGAGTAAGTATGTACATACATACATATCTATGTAGGTTTAGACGTAGTCTTTATAAATTTTCAATTACTTCGGCAAAATAATTACTTTTATGCGTGCTCTTTGTGTTTTCGAATGTGTGAAGACTGTGGAAGATAGACATTGAGTTAAGTATAGTTTACAAAAATCTCAAAAACTACGTGAGTTGTTTCGAAAACACTTCTTCACACTCTTTATACATAACTTTTCAAGAAAAAATACTGTTAAGTCTCTGGAGTTGATGAGGTAGCATCATCAGGCAGCTTCTCTATTGACATTCCCGCTTTCGCGATATCTACAGCCAGCTTTCCTCCACTTCTTAAGGGGCATGCCTAGTGTGACCGCCTAAAAAAGTTATTATGGTGAATTATTATACTCCTGCCACCTGTTGCTAAAGAGTATTATAGTTTTGCGCGCCTAACGGTAGTATGTATCACCTAAAAAACTAAGCGAGATATGTAGATATAGGGTTATATATACATATAAATGATCAATATTACAAGAAAAGTTGAAATCCGGGTAAATGTCGGTCTGTCCGTCCGTCCGTGCGAACTGTAACTTGAGTAAAAATTGAGATATTTTAATGAAACTTATTACAAAACAAGAAAAAACGTTAACTTCGGTTGCACCGAAGCTAAATACCCTGGTGCATTTCTGTTAGTAACTATGTGTTCAGTTTGTAAAATATACGATTTCTTCGGAGGTTATGTTGCTTTAGGAAATAATATATACGTAATCGGGCCATACAAGCATTTGATTCCGATCGTTCAGTTTGTATGGCAGCTATATGTTATAGTGGTCCGATATCAGCCGTTCTGACAAATGAGCGGCTTCTTGAAAAGAAAATGACGTTTGCAAAATTACAAAACAATATCTTAAAAACTGAGGGACTAGTATATATACAGACAGACAGACAGAGGGACAGACTGACGGACATGGCTAAATCGACTCAGCTCGACATACTGATCATTTATATATATACTTTATAGGGTCTCCGACTATTCCTTCTGGGTGTTACAAACTTCGTGACAAACTTAATATACCCTGTTCGAAAAAAAATTTCGTACATGGGCGTAATCGGACAACATGCCCATGGATAACCCTAGTGTTGCAATCAGGCAACTAACAACTTTGCGGTAAAATACGAGTGCTATTTGTATTGTTTACAGTAACTGAAAATATTCATCTCAGCCAAAAAATGGAGTTAAATTGCGAACATTTTCACAACATTTGAATTTTACCACTTTCGATGTGGATTATCTCAGCAACAGTGCATCGGTGAACTTAATTGATTGTTTGAAGATAAAGCTCCACCAACGGCCAATGTCTATCGAAGGTATGGTGAATTCAATCGGGGTCGTAGATCACTCCAAGACGAGTATCATGAAGGTCGTCCAAAATCAGTTGTTGTTCCGGCAACTATTGTTGTTGTGCGCAAAGTTCCTCTCGTGATCTATCGAATTGAAATGGAGACAACTATTGGCATTAGTGGGCCTAGCATGTATTCAATATTGCATGATAATTTGACTGTAAAGAAAAATGACTCACGTGGGATCCCATACAATTTGTCAATCGCTCAAAAAACGGCAGTTGACTGTATGCAAGCACTTTCAAGCAGATCCTTGCCTGTTCTTTGGTAAAACTGAACGTGTTCCCACCATACCAATAAAAAAAAGACAGAACAGTAAACTCTGATAGGTACACAACCGTTTGCTTGCCAGTTGTCTTTCAAATCAGGAAAACCACCCACCAGAGACGGATCACTCTTCACCGCGACAATGCGAGCTCTCAAACATCGACCGAAATAATTGCGTTTTTGAGCACTCAAACCCTCACTTTGATGAGTCATGCACCGCATAGTCCTGATGTGCCACAGATGATTTATTATTATTCCCGTGCGTTAAAGCTAAACGAAGAGGTCTACACCTGAAGAGGTGGTTGTTACGTTCAAGAGGCATGAGAGCAGTAAAAGTGCTTCGAGAGTTGGTACAAACGCATACAAAAGTCTATAGATCTTAATGGAGCATGTTTTAAAAAACAATAAAGCGATTTTTGAGGATTAAAATTTGCTTTAGTTCTCTAATCACGAATTAAAAAAGGCAACCCTCGTAGTTACACTGGCACACGGATGATGGAAAATATTATATATCATTTTGAAGACACCTGTTTGGTGCAGAAAAATTTTAAATATTTTTTTCTTTTTGTAATAATGTGTTTTTCTTGCGGTTTCGCAAGATTTAAAAAAATCTTAATCATCAAATATACAAAAAAGAATAACAAAATTGATAATGTAGCCAAATTCGTTTTTAACATACCCCTTCTCCTCTGTTCATCTTCACTCTTGCAATCAGTGGTAATATGAGATGCCTCGTAAAATATTTATGCTGAAACAATTACAACGAGTTAATGACTATTACATAAGTATTTCAAGTAATCATAAAATTAATTGAGATGTGAGTACATATATTTATGCAGTTTTCAATGAATAAACCGTTAGATCTGACAATTAAATTGGCTTTTAAACTGTGCAATTAACAGACGAAATTGGTGAGATGATCACACGCACTTAAAATATGTGTGGAAAATACATTTCATAAGCTTTTTTTTTATTAATTTTAAAGAAGGAGACCGTTGCTCCGTTCATCTAAAAGACTAATTAATATTTTCATTATTTTTTTTTTTTGGAGTTGAGATAATTTTAAGCAGAGAAATCTTCCCCGCCGCCAAATACATGTTTGACTGATGCTTCGCGGATCGCAACGGGATCGAGTCAATAGAAGAAATTTTCAAAATGAAAAAACACCAATTTTTAAAATACATTAAATTCCAGAAAGGTACATTACTTTTACATATATGTGACCTGGTCTACGAAAAGGGGGCTAACGTGCGAAAACTAGTTTTCTGGGAAAAGCTGTTAAAAATAATCGCCAGTTTCTCGTTATCTCATTAATTGTTCTCCTTTTTTTTTACACCTAAGCCCCCTTTTCGTAGACCAGGTCACATATAGGTTGTTAAATATCTCCCTTCCGCCTTTTTGTCTTTTGAATTTCGAGGCTATATATTATATAAAGCGCTACAGAGCTCGTATCTGGCAATACTATACATCTTTGAAAGGTCTTGACATAACCTAAAAAACGACGATATGCATGGATATTGCGTTCAACAATTATGGACGTGTAAACATGAAGTTCACTAACGCCGAATTCGCGCTATTTTACAGTTTTCCTTCGTTAAAGGCAAATCCGTTAGAGAAATGTTCCGTGAGATTAATGGTGTTTTGTGGGATGGTACTCTATCACTTCGAACTGCGGAAGAATGGTTTCGACGATTCAGAGCAGGTGAAAACGACACCATGGATAAGCCAGCCGGATAAAGAACTGTGACGACGAATACCGATCAAATCATGGAAAATATCGAGTTAGATCGGCATGTGGCATCTCGTGACATCGGCCAGAAGATGGGAGTTAGTCACCAAACCATTTTAAATCATCTGCAGAAGGCTGAATACATAAACAAGCTTGATGTTTGAGTGTCGCATCATTTGACCCAAAAAACCTTCTGCACCGAATCAACGCCTGCGATATGCTGCTGAAACGGAACGAACTCGACCCATTTTTGAAGCGGATGGTGACTGGCGACGAAAAATTAATCACATACAATATCAAGTGAAAACGGTCGTAGTCGAAGGCCGGTGAATCGTCCCAAATAGTGGCCAAGCCGGAATTGACGGCCAGGAAGGTTTAGCTGTGTGTTTGGTGGGATTGGAAGGGAATCATCAACTATGAGCGTATGGCCATACGCTTAATTCTACCATATACTGCGAATAACTGGACCGCTTGAAGCAGGCGATCCATCAGAAGCGTCCAGAATTGGCCAACAGGAAGCGTGTAGTGTTCCCCCAGGACAACGCCAGACCACACACTTCGTTGATGACTCGTCAGAAGCTACGGGAGCTCGAATGGGAGGTTTTATCGCATCCAACATATAGCCCAGACATAGCGCCAAGTGATTACCACCTGTTCCAGTCCATGGCGAACGCCCCTGTTGGTGTAAAGTTGAACTCAAAAGAGGCTTGCGAAAAGTGGCTGTCCGAATTCTTCGCAAATAAAAGGGGTGGCTTCTACGAGGGGGGTATTATGAAGTTGCCGTCTAGATGGAAACAGATTATCGAACGAAAAGGCGCATATTTGAACTAAATCCGACCACTGTAACACTTTTTATAAAGCATTGAATAAAGAGCAAAAAAGCGGAAGAGAGATATTTGACAAGCAAATATTTAAAAACCCTCATTACTATTTCAACTACAATATATGTACATCTACATATACACCTATATAGCCGAGTACTTGGGAAGTCACAATTACGCAGCATATCGAGACATAACGTCCGTTTTGCATTATATGTATGTATTACCAAACATACAGCTCATATAGTTCGCAAATTACAACCTTCAAAAAGACATACATACATACATACGTACACACATCTAAGCTCACGAGCATTTTTTCAGTGAAAAAAAATGTAAAAAACACTTTGTTCGCCAACGAAAAGAAAGCAGTGGGAAAATGTTAAAAGCAAAAGTAAAATTAAAAATAAAATAAATATATTTACACAGCCACATATGTAAGTGTATAGGTAAGCGTGCAAGAAGTCATGCGCATGCGCCGAAACCTGTCTTTGGAGCGTTAATATGGTGAACTGTTGAAATGTATTGGCTTGTGGTCCATACGCCGGCATTACACATTTTTGACCCACAAATATTGCATTATTTGAAATTCATTGATTGGAAGAGTATGACGAAATATTTCCCGCAGAGCTTTCATCACTTTTACATACCTACATACACACATACATACATATACATATATCTGCCCATAAGCATGTGTACAAATATGATTTACCGTGTAGCACACAAAAACCTATTGGAAATAATATGTACTAACGTCAATTATTTATCGGTGCTCGAATATCAGATTTTAACAAACCATTTTGAATGAATCAAGATTTATGTTGTCGGCAGTAAAGCATCGAATTTCCCAGAAAGAGTATTAAATTACAATTAGAACATCCTGACTAAAGTCGAAAAATTAATAAGAAATTCAACATACTTAAAAATTTTTTTGAAAATTAGACACCGAATCAGTATTTTTTCATTAAAACACGGGTGTTCTGAAAAAAATTGTAAACTGAAATTTCGTATGCGGAGTCGTTGCCAAGGTTGGAAAAGGATTACGGTGCTGCAGTTTTGTCGAAAACACAAGCCTACAAGCAATACAAAGCCCTCAAAAGCGGTCGAGAGATCGTTGAAGGCATGTCTCGTTCTGAACACCCTTAAACCTTTTCAACTGATGAAAATATTACAAACGTGAAAGATATGGTGCTTGAAAATCACCTACCTTACGGCAAGAGAGTTCGCCATCTCTCGCTGAAAAGCTGGTCTAGACGCATGAATTTTAGGCATTCTTTAAACTAAGATAAAAAAGAAAAACGTTTTACTATCCATTTTTTTATATGTTTTTTATTAAAATTTTAATAATAAAAAAAAAAATTCAAGAAAAAAAAACCGAAATTCGTCGAGATACGGGCCGGTGGAGTGGGGGCTTCAAAAAAAACGGTGCGTCCTGGTTGACGTGATTTCAACCCTTGTAGAGATCTAAAACACAAAAAACAAGAAGATTCTTCATAAGTGTCGTTATCGGGTTGATGATTTAAAAAAAAAAAAAACAAAAAAATAACAAAATGGCGTCGACTTGAAAAAAAAATTTTCTTGATCCGATTTTTTCGACCTTTTCGAATTTTTTAAAAATACTTAAAATCAAAATTTTTAGAAATCCAAGGCAGACACGATATAGCATTGTATAAAGAAGATAATACCAAATTTCAAAGGAATCGGTTAAATAGAACTTGAGATATCATGTCAACCACCTCAAAAAAAGTAGTTTCGAGAAAAACGCGTTTAAAGTTTAGGAGACAATTCTAGTGAACACGAACGCCACGTCAGAAAATCGGCTATATCTCCGAAAATAAGTCGAATTTGAAAACAAAGTCTAAACTTTCAAAATATGCAAAAAAAAATCGATTTTTTCAAAATCCTAGACCAGAATACCTCCTTAAGATAACAATGTAATCTCCGAAAAAATTCAGCCCTATTCTGCATTTCGATTACGTTCCCGCTCTACGCTCCGTCTGAATCGAAAATAGGTATTCTGAGTTACGATTGGATTGAAAGAAAAAGAGAAAGAGCTGTAGCTCTTTCGAAGTCAGCTGTTTGCCTTGAAACGTGTGAAAATGAAACATAACAAAGCAAAAATACACAAATTATTGTTGGTTTATTAAAATAAAGAAATTATATCCCGTTTTTTTTAACACTAACATGGAATCAGTAGCGGCAGCGATATTACTTGAGGAGGAGAGCAATGCATTATTCAAAATATGCCCTACATTATTCTATTAAATAAAAACAATTGCATTCAGTGCATTTTACAGCTCCTATATTAAAAAAGTAAATGCTTTTATTTCGTTTCACAGCTCGTTATATAAATGAATAATAGTAAAATAAATAAAAGGCTAACAATTAAAAAATGACTACTTTGAATCCGGCTTATAATTTGGATCTAATCTTAGCATTTGCATTTTTATTTCTACTTTTTCCTTCACCAGCTCTTCCTTAATTCTATTGTGTCGCTTCTGTTCTTCAAGTTGCTTCACTGCAGTCTCCGCCAAAGTTTCTAGAGAACGATTCCTGTGCCGTAAATATGAAATAACTTCTTCCATTTTACCAAAGGCAGCTTCATTGAATTTTTTCGTCTCTGCATAAAATTCTTTTTGATTTGTATCTGTTGCTTAAGTAATGAAGAAGTGCTCTGCTTGTTTGCTCTCGCCTCTCTATTTTGGCTGCTAGCTCTACTGGTTGAAGGGATATCATCCGTTTCCAAACCCGTCAAAGCTATCACCTTTTCATCAAGTGGGCTTATGTGTTGTAAACTGCAAGGACCTCCAACGGTGCTTATCCTTTCTTTTTTGTTATGCGATAATTTTCGCTTCATGTAGCATTTTCAGTCAATCCAGACCTGCACGAAAACGTTAGATGTAACTTAATTTTTTAAAATTAATTGGAGGTAATACCTTACCTCCATGTATTGGAATCTTTTGTTGGTGGGCCAAGTGCATTTAAATTCCTTGCAACCTCCTCCCAAACCTCCTGTACTTCTTCCTTCGGTCGCTTTTGGAAGCCCTGCGCAATATCTCTTTTCGTGGCCATCATATCACACAATTTTTCGTATTGCTCTGCCGTTGTTACTTTTGATCTGCAAACATATCAAAAAATATCATTTAAGCACAAACAACCAAGGACACCACCATTATGTCTTTTACAATCATAATCATAAAGTTTTACTTACATATTTGAGGAAATTATTTTATCCAAGTGCACGAAAATGAATATATATCGGCTTTCCGCCGACAAAACTTCAACGTACAAAAACGTAATTACGATCGCAATGCAGAATACATAGAATTGGAATTTTCGAAGTTGAATCGAAACGCAGAATATCAAAGTTGCCAATCGGAGAAAATTTCGATTCGAGTAGAAATGCAGAATAGGGCTGAATGTTCAGATCGGATTAGTATAGCATATAGCTTCCATACAAACTGAACACACAGTTACTAAAAGAAATGCACTTGTGAAGGATATATTAGCTTCGGTGCAGCCGAAGTTAACGATTTTTCTTGTTTTTATTATATTATTATTTTTAAAGGCATAAACTATCCTAACAAGAAACAAAAAGATATTTTTAAATTTCACGCTAGATATACGCCTTAGGTAAAAGTATTTTTCACAGTGTAATATGTAATGCATCAAAATTGATATCGGTTCACATCTTCCTACAATACTAACGTGCCGAATATAGCCATTTGTATGTTAATATGTGTAGATTATGGTAGTTAATTCTGCAAGGTGTTGCAGAGAAAGAACCCAAACACGTGATTTATAGTATAAGTATGTAATTTGAAGATATTTTTATGCAATCGATTTAGATTTTGGGCTGATAACGAGTATTCAATTCATACAGAACATTATTCAGAATAAAATGTTGAATTTATTGTAACGATTTTCAATTCTTCGCTGCCTCAAAGCTTGCCTTGTATACTTGCTACATTGTTACATATGTATATGGTATTCTTCTCCTTCCAGAAATCCGTTTTGGAGTGGTGAATTCCATCGATAAACACTGGTCGGGGGGTTTCATCGTCAAATTTCAATTAAGGTCATCGATACGCTGTTGTTGCCTTAATCCGCGACCAAAGTCGTAAAACATAATTTCATTTTTTGGCCGAGATGAATATTTTAAGTTACTGTAAACAACATAAATAGCGGGCTTATGTTAAAACGTTCCGAGTATATATAAATCAAAAATATCAAAATTTACATTAAAGTTGTCAGTTGCCAGATTGCAACACTAGGGTTGCCAAATCCCGAAATATAAAAGGCAACCTACGTATAACACGCCTTAAAATTCATTTTTCATTCAAAAAGAGGCAAACCACGAAATTAGTTCACAACCTTTACAGTTATCTAGTCTTGTTTAACGGTTTTGCGACACTTTTTTGTAAAAAAAAAACAAAAATAGCATCATAAAGTGGTAATTAGTGATAATGTGGTCATCTACTCTCATCTTTTTGCTCATAATTTACGGCCGCAACGATAAAAATTGTACTCTATGCCCCAATTCGAGGGTCAGGACAATTAAAACAGCAATGCACACATATTTGCTTAATTTGTGCCTCGCCATGTCCGCCCCTTGATGTACAGTTATTACTCACTTTAATAATATTCGTGTTTTTAATTATATTCATTAACGACTGCTCTGTATGCTTTCTAGATTTTCGTACACCTTTTCGTATCGCAATAACGATGCTATTGCGCATACGCGTTTCGCACCGCCATACACACATACACACACGTGCATAGAAATATTTCATGTTTTCGATATATGAATGGTTGTGACGAAGTTTGTGTGTGCGAATGTGTGTTTTCGTGTTTGATGCTCACCTGTTCGTTTATGCTTCACAATCAATGGTCATAAGGGTCACAAATAATTTTCTAAGCGTAAATCAAACGCAACACATACAGATGTATATACATAAGAGTGAAAAAAAAATTCAATACATATGAACATATGAGTACATAACATGCATATGTATGGATTATTGTATAATGGGTTCGTGGGTAACGCTCAGCAATGCTGATATCCAATAGTGATCATTTTTGACGTTGTTGTGTCACTTACAAATCCACATACATATACATATATGTACGATGCACATACATATGTATGTATATATACATATACATATATGCACAAACATTTATAATACATACATATGTACAAATTCGGTAGAGAATTTTGGGAATTATGTGCACATATAGTACATGAATTATGTAATTTTATATATAAAGTATGAGAGGCCTTTAGATAAGTAAGTCCAACAGTAAAATCTATTAACTGCAACGAATTTCCGTGACGCAACAAAATTCCGTCATACACGCCATGTTGCGAGCTGTTTCGTTTCGAACATATTTAAAAAAAATTTATTATAGTATTTTAAATAAAAATGATTTTAAGGTTGCCACCTGATTAAGTTTTTAACGCAACAAATTTTCGTCACACACACCACATTGGTGTCGAAAATATTTATTAAATTTTATTTTTAAATTTTTAATAATAAAAATTATTGTAAGGTTGCCACCTGCAAAAATTTATTTTATTATTTCAATTTCTTAAATAAACTAAATTTTACAATATAAAGCTTAAATGCAACAGGTTTAAGAATGTTTACAATTGAAATTTTTTAGGAAGGTTGCCACCCGATTATGTTTTAGTTCAAAATTTTTTTACTAATTTATTATATTTTATTTAATAAAATTAATGTATTAGCGGTTGAATTCGAAGAAAATGGGACAGCTTGTGTTTACCAGAAAATATAAAATCCCGCACTGGAAGCACCCTTCGATAAATGAGGCACAACACTCTCTTCAGGACCGCACCAAGTAACTTACAGAAAACCTCTGTAAAAGCATTATGTGGAAGAAAGGCCTTATATGCATGTAGGTAGATGATTGGAGCTTTCTGCCTCTCACATTCACTGGTGCAACGCAGCTATTATAAGACCAATTCTGCTCTACGGTGCAGTAGTATGGTCAATATTCCTACTGAAATCCACCTACCGGAAGCGAATGGAAAGCGCAGAGGCTCACTGTCCTGTGCATAACAGTAGCTCTATGAACCACTCTAACGACGGCTCTTGAGCAAGTGTTAAACTTGCCATCTACAGATCTCTTCGCTAAAAACTGCGCGTCAAAGTCGGCAAGGCAGCTACTCGCTGCAGGATAACTTACTACATAAAGAACCTTCGGCCATAGCTCGGTGAGTTATGGCGGTTTAGCAAGCGAATAAAAAAAAAGAAAATGGTTCAGAGTATATAAGCTGCGCGCAACACATTTAACATTTATACGTATAGCGCGAAAATGGGGGACGAGTTGGTTGCGTGCGTGTCCAGAGTAAGGCATAAGGAAAACTTTTAAGTGGCCGGATCACTGGGAAAGCCGCGGAGCTAGCATATAAGGCAAAAGTAAATAACTCCACAGTTAATATCTACGTAGGCAGCCAACAATCAATGGCAATGAGATAATGTTATATGATTATCATTCTATAATGGTACCGACATTGGTAAACTCATGCGTTGTCTTTACGACGATCTGGACAATAGCGTGACTAGGAAGGTTAAAATTCGATAGAATGATCTGTAAGGATAAAAAAACTGCAAAACTCATGTACAAATCGGTAGATCAGACATAAATTCTGCTCCTAAACACACTGAATAGAAGAGACTGCAGAAACATGATGTGGTGGTGGCACACATCTGTATAATGTGGCTGACAGATCGAGATGACTGCAGGAAATTTCAAGACCAAGACCAAGGCACCAAGAAAACAGTGCAAAGAAACGCTTCAAACAATTTGGGTAAGAGACACTCGAAGAGCTATCGATAGCAAGGCCGCAGAACTTATTGAAATTCAAGTCAAAAGTTGGCTAGTTGAATGATGGTTACTACACGTGAACTTTCCGTAGTTCCTGTCCATCTGGCATCGCTATTTTTGGTCTATACCTGGCTTATTAGCCACGCCTAATCTAATGGAGGATAGAGTCATGTGTAGAAGTTCACGCAAGTGAGGAAAGTTCTCTGATCGCCATTCACTTGGGAGTGGCCAGAAACGATTCTTTTACATATGACTCAAGCAGCTCACGACTTCCGGTCATGGACCAAGTGTCCTCTGGGTAACCTAAGAACATCCGTTTGAAGGCGAGCTAAAGTGAAAAGGCGAAACATCCTCTCCGCAGGGTTGTGCGCTGGGTTTGGGACCCGTCACGTAAAAAATCTTACCAATGAAAACTAGCAATCAGCCTCGAATGAGAGGCCCCCTTTTGATGCTACTTCGCACTGAATAGGCAATTGAGAAGCAAAGTCCTCCCTCGACGAACAAAAACCAAACTCTATAAGTCACTCATAATTCCCGTCCTGCTATATGGTGCAGAGGCTTGGACGATGTCAACAACTGATGAGGTCGACGTTGCGAGTTTTCGAGAGAAAAGTTCTGCGAAAGATTTATGGTTTCTTGCGCGTTGGCCACGGCGAATATCGCATTCGATGGAACGATGAGCTGTACGAGATATATGACGACATTGACATAGTTCAGCGAATTAAAAGACAGCGGCTACGCTGGCTAGGTCATGTTGTCCGAATGGACGAAAACACTCCAGCTCTGAAAGTATTCGGCGCAGTACCCGCCGGGGGAAGGACGAAGTGGAGAAGGACCTGGCTTCGCTTGGAATATCCAATTGGCGCCACGTAGCGAAAAGAAGAAACGACTGGCGCACTCTTGTTAACTCGGCTATAATCGCCTAAGCGGTATCTACGCCAATAAAGAAAGAAGAAGAATCTAATCTAATGTATCAATGGAAATATTAAACTTTAAGTATTACACTAAGGGCCGTTTTCTCAATGTCTGGCTAGCAGCCATCTGTCAGTTAAGTTCTGGTTAAAAAAGATTCCTTACAGAAAGAGTGTGTCTACTATTACTATTTTATTTTCATATTTAATACAGTACGGTACTAGGTGGGGTCAATAGCGTAAGGATATGGAGTACATATGTAAATACTCATACATGGAGGGTTAAACGAGTAAATCGAAAAATAAATACTCTTTACATAAAGTCAAAACAGTTATTTGTGGTGTACGTTGTCTTCTCTGTTAGACAGTCTGCAGATTTTCACACAAGAAGGAGAACTTGGTTAAATAAACAGATTCGCAAATGTTTATACATATATTTCTAGACTTTTATTATCGAACTTTTTAAAGAGTTCACCAAAAATTCAGTTCAACCAAACAAATTAAATTTTTTTTTCACGTTTTCTGCTTCTCTCTTATTGCAGAGTGTTGATCAAAACGTAAATTAGCATTTGCTTCATTCAATCAGTTTACCAGAATCACCAGCTTCACTTCCCATTGCTGTGGAAGGTTGTTTGGAGACAACAGCTTCTGCAGACGCCACTTCAGCTTTGCTAATTTCAATTTTAATGTTATCTTTAGCTTCCTCTGTAATGCTCTTAACGGCTGGAACTTCAGACTTGCTAATCTCATTCTCAATTTCATCTTTAGCTTCTAATGTAACGCCCTTAACGGCTGGAAGTCCACTCGCCACTATACTCGGACTTTTTCCTTCTGACGTCACTTTTTGGAGCAATGCTTCTTCTATAATATGTTTCTCCAGAGACAACGATTCAGTCTTTGGCAAATCTACAACAAAGGGATAACTTCCCGACTCTTTAGCATTATCCTTATCTTCGTCACTGGGCATAAGACCACTTGAATTGGCGACAACAGCGGCGGCTGCCGCCGAGAGGCGACTTGCCGCTTCAGGCATTATGCTCTCCCACTGAAAAATTAAATATTGTACTAAATGTTGTTGTACTAATAAAGTGTCGAGAGATAAATAGCTATACCATCATAAAAATGCCAACCGTTATCCAGAAGGCCAACGCTAGCACTAGCACAAATTTTGAAAGTTCAAGAAATACGAAAGATATCGGACCCAGTGTTATTCTAATGAGAATATTCCTTAAGGTGTAGAACACATTTTCTATTGCGTTCACCATTATGTTTGGCTTTGTTGGTACACCACAACGACTAAACTGCGAAATTTTGATAGTTTTTTTCGGATTTTTGGAATACAAATTTATTTGTTTTTATTATTTTTCTAAATTCTTTAATTGTCTATTTTTTGATTTTGTGATTTATGATTTCTTCTTTATCGAATTCAATTTTGAATTCGAATTTTAGTTCTGGGCCTTGTAATAATTTGGTAACAAAAACAAAATACAATACTTCACCATTAAAAATTCCCTTAAAAGCGTCAAAAAATGTTACAGTTATAATTTGGCTGCAAAATCGCTGTGACTGACATATATACGCGTACATATGATCAAAAAACATATATGAATGTGCTTATATATGTATGTATGTGTATAAACCAATTTTCATTACAAAAGAAATTAATAAATATATTTTCCTGCAACTAACAAAAAACATAGAACTCGTTTTCTATGTTATTAACTGTCTTTGAGAGAGCAATATTAGTGCGACATCCAAGTCTGAAATTTCATACATCATTCAATTCGAAAAATCTCACACACAGATGTCACCACCATACACAATCAGCTGTTTTATGTTTTTACCAGAGAACGTATATTTATAAAATAATATATATATATAAATATACGTTCTCTGTTTTTACATGTTTTTGTTTTGTCATTTACTAGTTTTCCAGCACATATCGCAAAATATTTATTTATCATAAATTACTGATAACGTTTACTTATTTATAACAACTAAACGAAGTTGTTAAAAACTCATTACATTTAACGCCTCGAACTCTATGATACGCGCAATGTCGGATGTGAATGTCAAAGCGGGCATAGAATGCATTTTAAAGCGCATCGATGCGGCCCTTGCACGCCGGCCACCGGTAAATAACTTAATATATTATTTAAATTGTGTAATATGATTTACATTCCTAATTTATATATTTTACATTAGCATATTAAAGCACCAAAACCACAGCTTGTGGCGGTTAGTAAAACAAAGCCGGTGGAAATGATTATCGAAGCCTATGAAGCTGGCCAACGGCATTTCGGTGAAAACTACGTGCAGGAGCTGGTGGAAAAAGCGCAACACCCTGAAATTCTGAAACATTGTCAGGATATTAAATGGCATTTTATTGGTCATCTACAAAATAATAAAATCAATAAGGTAAGTTTAATGAGGTGTTTACAAATTTATATGAAAATATTTTGATTTGGTTTTTGCTACGTCGAACATGTTTTTTTTATACCCTGAACAACGTCTGTTAAATTTGCCACGAAGTTTGTTTGTGACGCCAAGAAGGAAACGGCACAAATCCTATAAAATATATGTTATGTGTATTTGAATAACCAACAAGACGAACTGAGCCCGTCTGTCTGTTTGTCGGTCTATCTGTCCGTCGGTATGTAAACTAGACCCTCAGTTTTCGATATATCGATCCGAAATTAGGCTCACGACCTCTCCTCAAGAAGTTACTCAGTTTTTGGAACCGCCAATTTCGCACCAGAAAAGGTTCAAACCAAGTCAAACACGCTGATCGATCAAAATTATGTCTATGTAGGCAACACTTTTTTACTTGACAAAATTTCTTCACGAAAATCGCCATGGAATATATGCATATACATGGAAACTTTTTTATTTGTTAAGGGTATTTTAGCTTCGATGCAACCGATGTTGTCGTTTTTAGTTGTTTTTAATGAATTAATATCATTACAATTTTATTTTCAAATTTAAGGTGCTGAAGCTGCCCAATTTATATATGATTCAAACCGTTGACAACGAAAAATTAGCAAATGGACTAAACACCGCTTGGGAAAAATTCCAAGGTGACAATAAACAGCCACTTTCAGTTTTAATACAAATCAACACTAGTGGCGAAGAAGGTAAACCAAAAATGTTGTTACCGTAATATTAAGTAATTATCTAAAAATTTATTTTTAATAGCCAAGAATGGCGTGCCACCAAGCGAAGCGCCAGCACTGTACAAACATATAAAAGAAAATCTAAAACACCTGCAATTAGAAGGAGTTATGACAATTGGCGCATTTGGCTTTGATTATTCAACTGGACCGAATCCCGACTTCGTGTCACTCATAAGTGTGCACAAACAAATCTGTGAAGAGAATAATCTGGACCCAGAGGGTGTACAAGTGTCCATGGGCATGTCTGATGACTTTGAACATGCGGTAAATAGTATTTGTGCATAACTTGTTTTGCTCATCTCATTATTAAATTTTGCGTTTCACTTTACTCTAGATTGAGGCGGGCAGCACTATTGTGCGTGTTGGAAGCGCAATTTTCGGTTTTCGTGCGAAAAAGAATGCTTAATGCGCTAATGAAGTAGTTTTTCGTACTAAAGAATACGATGCTTGCTTGTTTAACGTTCTAAACTTCCATAAATATATAATAAAATAAGTAGTGGACCTTTTAGTTGCTTTTTGGGCGTTGTAAATTTATATTATGTTGTTATAATACGCTATGAAAAGTGTATAAAAGCTTTAAGCGTTAAGAATATATATGTATGTTTACATAAATATTATTGTTTCACAATCAAAAGCACACTGTAAGGTTCAGATAATGTGGTTATTGTCTAGATTTAAAAATAATAATCTTTTGAGATATAAAATAAACAAAAATCATAAATTTACAATTAGTCTTAGTCTCTGTGCATATTTTTCAGCCATACAATGGAAAGTTGTTCCCTAACTCCTAGTATGTTATGCCAAACTAACAGGAAGATTTCAAAACTGTGATTAACAAATTGTAGAAGAAGCTAGACCTAAAATTAAACAATAATTTGAGCGTTCAATTAACATAAGATTTGTATTAAAATTATATGTTTAATTTAAATATATATGTGAGCTGGTCTACGGAAAGGGGGCTTAGGTGCCAAAAAATCAATTTTCACTTTCAAACTGACGAAACGAGTTGTTTATTTTTAACAGCTGTTTCCCAGAAAACTAGTTTTCGCACGTTAGCTCCTTTTTCGTAGACCAGGTCACATATATTTACCCAACACAAATGAGCAGAGACAACTGAAAATTGTCAATATACTTGTAAAATACAAAAGGTAACAAAAGCAAGTTGATATTAATTATTTTTAGTTTATATGTAGGTTGGTTGGTTGGTTTCGAAAGCTACAGTGGTCTACGATCCACTCTGAATATTTATATACACATACTTCACAAAATTATTAAACAAGGTCGCTTAGACACCCGCCGTAGTGGGTAATTACCATATGTAATTACAAAATATGTTTTTACATTTATGCGGAAGTTTACAAACTGATGATGCATGCATTTTCAACAGTGTCCCGACATAAATATTCTCTGGGCACCTAATAATCAGTACGAAAAATTTACCTTTTTCTATTATTTAGCCGTTGATTCATCTCTCAAAGAAATTCGCTGGCCTTTTGCCAGTGGGAATGTTAGTGTGTTTATTTATGCTTCAAAATCTGCTTTATACATATACATACATATGTATATGTACAAGTGAGCACTTTTGGTGGAATTCACCCAAATATAATTTGTTTTTACGCTTCTACGAAAACTTGCGTTTGAATATGCATATATGCATATACATATATACTACATATGTTTGTATGATATATAAGTTTATATGTATGCATAGCAAAGCATTTGGCATATAAGAAAGTATTTTGACACTTGTAAGCGTAAAGATCTAAAATTCCATTGTGTCTATGCAATTGAAATAGCAAATTTATTATGATTGATAATTGAATGGTTTTATGATTGATAATCGATTGCTTGAGGAAACTATTTTTGAGCATTCATCCATACATGATATTATTATTATTTATCAAAAAAATTTATCACTTATTTTTGATTACTGTGACCAATACAATACATAAAATATTAAAAAAAAAAAATAATTTATATTTAGTTTGTTTTTGGCTATATATACATACGTTTGTGTGTAAGCACTTTTAATGGCTTTTCTAAAATTAAAAATCCTTTGCAGTAAACAAGTAGAGGCAAAAGTTTTAAAGCTTAAAAGCCCTGCATTGTATAGAAAATTCTTCTTTCAGAAATTACTGAAACTATTTATCTGATTAGGTAAAGTAAAAAATGCTTATATTCCCTTGATATTCCCTTGATATACATACATATTTATATACATATACATATATACATATTTATATGTACAGTAAGTTAAAAATTTTGTGCTTTCTGGGATAACGGCTTGAAAAACTATAATTATACACACATAGCATAATTAAAAAAAATATAACAAAAAAAGTAAAAAACAAAAATGTGAGAGACTTTTAGAAGTAGTTTTCCAAATACATACCCTATATCGAATGGCAGTTAAACAAATATTTTCTAAATTACTTAACAAGTGGCATGACCCATGATTTAAATATACACATACATATATACATATATGAGATGTATACGAGTATATCCGCAGGAAAAAAAATTAGTCAATGCTCGGTGTTACTATGCCATTTTGTGGAACCATCATATAAATATGTGTCATATATGTATGTACATACATATACAAGACATGAAATTTATGCTCGAAGTTGTATGGAACAGTAGATATATTTGTTGTTATAACTTTGCAGGTGCCTTAAAAGGAATAAATAACCTTCTCAGAGTGACCCTCAATTTCAACAAAACCCAACATTTATAAATTTAATAATATTATACTGCTCTATTCCCACGTCATTAAATATTATACCTTGAAAATTGTAAACAAAAATATTGCCATTCACGATCCCAGAAGGAAATGTCGATAGTAAAACGGTTCTGCTTTAGTTTTCAATTCGTCCCCAGTTCACCGATTAATTACGCCTCAGGCAAAGTATTATATTATACATAGATATTTAATATCTTTGAAACCATTCATTATACATTATCAGTGGCGTAGCTACAACTTCGGGCGCGCGGGGCCAAGGATGTTCTGCCGCCCCCCTTTATCTACCTACCTACAAGTTTTAGGAGGTGGTTCAAACAAAAGTGAATTTTTACAAAATACCTTCGATATTAAGTATATAAAATTTAGGAAGTAGAAGCCACGCATATATTGAAGTTCCAAAATTCTCACAATACAGTTTTTGAGGAAATTGGTAATAAATTTACAAGACATCTTATTAAAAGCCATAGAAAAAACCCATTTTCGCCCTATATTTTGTACACTTTTGACACAATTTGCAGAAATTTTTTCCCGAATTGGAGTTTTTAAATACCATTTTGCCGCCCCCCAAGACGTTGCGCCCGGGGCGACGGCCCCCTTCGACAATTTGTTCAACAATTTGTTCAACAGATTATCTCAACATCCTTAATACTGTAATGTTGCCCTATGCGGAGAGCACATGTCACTAAAATGCGAGTTCATGCATGACAACGACCCGAATCATGGCTTGTAACTAGTAAAATCGTGGTTTCAGCGCAATAATGTTGAAGCTATAGAACGGCCCTCCCAGACGCCGGATCTTAATCCTATAGAACAGCTATGGAGAGTGCTGAAAAAATCAGTAAGTGGAGAAAAATGGAAAAATAAGCGCGAATTATGGGGAAAAGTTCAGGAAGCATGGTATTCAATACCGGTCACGACTTGCTCTAACCTTTTCCGCTCCATACTGCGAAAGAAGGATACTTAAAACGAAAGGAGCATCAACAAAATATTAGATTTGAACGGAAAAAAGTAGTTATTAAATAAAATAACACAAAAATAAAGAATTAATGTTTGTACCCATTTTTATTTCCAAGCTGAAATACAAAATTTATTCGTTTTCACTTTGTAAACTCAAATAAACCTTAAATATTTACTCAAATGTTAATTAATTTTCTAAATGAACGATAATATTTGGATTATTTTATTGCATATCGTTTAATTTAAATATATAATTGTAAACATTCAAACATATCACTTTGTGCCTATTATGTTTTCCAACACTGTATATATGCTCTTTGGAAATTTTGTAGAACTTCTAAAAATCGAAGCCAAACCATAACAAAAATTTTTATTTGTCATCAGTTTTAATGCTGTCAACCTAAAAGTAATATCATTAATAACAACACAATTTCGGGCAGAATAAAATACATTTTGAAAGAAACAATCTTATGTGACGGAGCCAAAAGAAGGCTAAAAGAAACACTTCCCATGCATGAGATTAGAACTTTTGTATTGGTTTTATGATTGCTAATATTATTTCCTTCGAAATTGAACCATTTAGTGCGTTTTGTATTTCTGAGAAAACTTATTTATATTTATTTATATTTATACCACTAGAAAGTAGAGATTTCAGCGAAGAAAAAGCCCATCGACTTTATTGAAAAAGCAGATATTTTGACAACAGAATTTTCGATTGAAAATTATGTTCATTCTCGCATATTAGGTCAAAATAAAAAGAAAATGGAACAGTATATTTGGTATATACTAAATAGGTTTACTTAACTGCAATTTTCGTGAAAGAAAAAACATATTTGTAAAAGAAAAAATACTTAAATAATAAAAAACTCGGTTATTTGAAATTGTCGCATAAATTTTGAGTTTATGTGAGAAATATGTTAACTCAAAAGTTGTAGATTTTTTCATTACCTAAAACTTTATCATACAACATTTTTCTATAGGACTCGTAGTTTTGTCAGAAATCGAGATAAACTGTTTTTAACCTAGCATTTTTCCGATCTGATATCACCTGTAAATTACACTAGTTTACAGTCATTTAGCGATTGTTTCTTGCTAATTTTGGGTTTATAAAACCGAAAATGATAGTAAAAATTTTCTAGCACCTACGTTTTTTTTTTGTTGAAGTCAAGAGGTGTAGAGGTCAAACCACCGTCACTTACTAAAATTACAAAAATAGGTGATGGAACATTTTTAAACTCAAATTCGTAATCAGGACAGCTCAAATATCTCTTAGCACATTCGTTTCCATTGCGTCCTTTTTATACCCTGAACAGGGTATATTAAGTTTGACACGAAGTTTTTAATACCCAGAAGGAAGTGTTGGAGACGCTTTAAAGTATATATATATAAATGATCAGTATGTTGAGCTGAGTCGATTTAACCATGTCCGTCTGTCTGTCCGTCTGTATAGATACGAACTAGTCTCTCAGTTTTTAAGATATCGTTTTGAAATTTTGCAAACCTCATTTTCTTTTCAAGAAGGTGCTCATTTGTCGGAACTGCCGATATCGGACCACTATAACATATAGCTGCCATACAAACTGAACGATCGGAATCTGCTAAGTTCGAAGGACAGTGTGGAACTACGGTTTGCACAAACTGATAAGTATGACGAACAACCGCCATTTCACTATATGGAGGCAGTAGCCAAGGCGGGTAAAGTACGAAAGGTAGCAAGATTCGTGTCGATGGTCAAGCTGATCTTTCGCTGCTTCTTCGAGCTCTCAGACACACAATTATTAGGCCAGAGAGGATCTAGTTGGTTGAGTATCTGCACTGACTCTTCTAAATAAGGAGTCTGGAGCTCACAAAGGAGTCATATGCAGTTGTTTCGAGAGGGTGGTTCTCAGGACACTCCAAACGGAAGCCAGGGGGAATTACCCGCTACAAAAGAGAAGAAAGAGGAGACCCAAACGGGAATGGAGTTAGACTCATCCTATCGGACGCAGTGAGGGCGGGGACGGATCGGCAGTTAATAGATCCGTCTTCAGTCTCGATTGCTTGTTCGATCGATTTAATCGATCATAAAGACAAAATAGCCACTGCCGACCCAAATGCCACTGCTACGGTATCGAAATCCACTTGTAATGTAAACCTTTATATTCGCGATATTGTGTATATAATAGGAATATCACCCCCACAGAGTCAGTTTTCAGTACTTCTACAATTCCTGGCTGTTAGAGTAAAAATTTAAGAAAATTGTATGAACTGAATGTAAGTATTCCTCCAAGTAAATTGATTTTGAAAATCAACGTCGCCTAAGCATAGGCAAAAGTTTTAATTGTTATAATTGCGAGAACTTTGTATGAAAATAAGTAAAAAATGTCCTCAAATTAAAATAATCAACGTCGTGAAATGAGCACCGAAAACGGTGAAGTCAATGGACGCCCAAAGCAGGTTGTTACCCACGAAAATATCAAAAAAGTTCACAAAAAATTTTCAGGCACTCATATCATTCACGAATATTTGGGTACGAGAAAGCTCTGTGCAAAGTAGATGCCTCGCGAGCTCACTTTTGACCAAAAACAACGACGAGTTGATGAATCGAAGCAGTGTTTGGAGATGCTCAAGCGTAATAAAACCGGATTTGTGCGTCCTTATGTAACAATGGATCAAACATGGCTACATCATTTCACTCCGAATTCCAATCGAAAGTCATCCAATTGGACTGCAGACGAAGAACCCGCTCCAAAGCGTAGAAAAACGCAACAGTCGGCTGGCAAGGTTATGGTGTCTTCATTTTGGGATGTACATATGGGATATTGACCAACTTGAAAAAGGAAGGAGCATTAACAGCGACTATTAAATTACGTTGTTTGGTAGTTTGAAAGACGAAATTGCCAAAAAACGGCCGCATTTGAAGAAAAAGAAAGTGCTGTTTCACCAATGCAATGCACCGTGTAAAAAGTCAGTGAAAATTATGGCAAAAATCTATGAATTGGGCTTCGAATTGCTTCCGCATTCACCGTATTCTCCAGATCTGGCCTGCAGCGATTATTTTCAGTTCTCAGATCTCAAAAGAATGCGCGCTGGGAAGAAACTTTCGTCGAATATAAGTGGTGATTACCGAAACTGAGGCCTTTTTTGAAGCAAAGGACAAACTAAAAAAAAAAAAAAACTACTACAACAATGATATCGAAAAGTTGGAGAGCCGCTATTATCAGTGTATCACTCTTGAAGCGAACTATGTTGAATAAGAACAACGAAAGGAGTTTTCCGTATCTTCTATAAGCAAAGGACAAACTAAAAAAAAAAAAAAAAAAACTACTACAACAATGATATCGAAAAGTTGGAGAGCCGCTATTATCAGTGTATCACTCTTGAAGCGAACTATGTTGAATAAAAACAAAGAAACGAGTTTTCCGTATCTTCTATAAATTCCTTACTGGTTCAAAATTTAAGCCTTTGAAGAGATTATTCAAACGTAAGTTTTATCAAAACGCGAACTTTGTGATGGGGTGAAAGTAGAAGTGTGGATATATAAAATTTTCCTTAAAGCAAAAAAAAAGGCGATTATTAGTAATAGTCTCATAGATGTTGTTCCGTCTGATTATAACGAGAATAGCTTACTTTTCATACTGTATTTTTTTATATATGTGAATTTGATTTATACCAGTTATTTGTACGATTCGCCACTCTCAAAAATTGAATAATATTATATAAGTTTATAATTTGTGTTCAAAATAACTAATTCAAGTAATATATAACAATCTATTCGATATTTATGCCCTAAACGGGGTTGCCACGAAGCTTGTAACAGCCATTTGGAAGCGTCGGAGACCCTATAAATACATATGGTATATGTGCATATATGGTACATAAATGATAAGCGTGACGAGCTGAGTCGACATATGTATGTGCTTTTCTACCCGTCAGTATCGGATCACTACAGAATATATGTAGATCGGTCAAAATCAAGTCATTGTATGGAAAACATTTTTATTTGTTAAGATAACTTCACGAAATTTGGCATGAATTATTGTGCGAGGTAACGGTCCAATCTCCGAAAAAACTGCTCAGATTCGACCACTATAGCTTATAGCTGCCATACAAACCGAACGATCAAAATGAAGTTAAAGATCTCTTTATACCTATTTATGCTCTAAAGATTGCTGCTGTCAAGGGGCTGAAGATAGCGTTTTTTTCTAGCTTTAATTAATTGTAAATATTATGTAAAACTTTTTGCATTATTAAATACCTAAGCCTGACTCCGTGGCCTTTTTCAATAATATTTATCAAAAATACGGTGAGTGCATGAAAGGTGCTTCAACCAAAAATAAATTGAAATGCATTTATTATATAATTAAATTATGCTTGGTTAACACAATAATATTTTGCATAAGTATATGTGTGTGAATGTTGTGCCATAACATTAAAAATATCATAATGAAAATAGTCTTGAGTTTCAGTAAAACGAAAGATATTTGGAAATGCAAAACAAAAGCAAAACAAAATATGTTATTGCACAACCGATTGCGCTACAATATCCAAACATATACCAACATATGTTTTATGCATACATACTTACATGTATACTAAATATATAACATATGTATGTACAAGTGTTACTCAACCGATTGCGTGCGGCGGCCGAATTCTTTGAGAATGCCACGGATTCGATTCCTAGATTCTTTCTAGGGTGTGGGAGAGTAAAAGTGTTTGTGCACCACTCATATGTATGTATGTATATGTGTGTGTACATATATAAAATATTTAATATGTATATATAATATATGCGCATAGACGGAATACAGAATGCTTTGGTCCGTAGGTGCCTTCGACCGAATTTAAATTTCGTTCATAAAATAGCAAAAACAATTCGAAATACAAATAAAATTAAAAATAAAAATAAAAATGAAAAATAAAAAATAAGAAAAAAAAATTAAAATAAAAATAAAGCGCATAAACATTAGATGCTTTCAAAACCACTGACGAAATTTCGTTTTCGTTGGTACAGAATTTTCGATCAGGCCAACACATCGAAATACCCAACAAATTTACTTGAGTATATACAAGCATACACTTACATATACATATGTATATATCTATATATAATCAAGTATGTGAATTCTATAAGCATACATATACACCAGATCGCAGTGCGATCGAGTGAAACACTGAAACTGAGAAAAAGAAGAAGAAATCGGTTTTAAAATTAGAATTTCTTCGAGCATCAAAAAATGCGCAGAAAAAGTGCGCATACAGGCGCACACACATACACACACACACACACACATGTCTAAACACATTGATATACGCACCTAGACGAAATTTATGTCGGGTTGTGTACGAGATACAGGCATGAAAGTGGCCAATATACCCCACCGAGCAGCCGGGCGAACCGCAGCACGGCTACTAAAAAAGGTAGCACGAATATGTGAATGCACGAATGGAAAATCCGACGTGGCAACGATGTGTCACACGAATCTACATAGTTCGGCAAGTTCGGCAATGCAGACCAAAGGCCGAAACAGCATAAGATGGCGCTATATTAATACTAAGAGGGGTGGTGGGAGGTAGGCAAACTGATTACCAATGCCTGTGTATGGTTGTGTGTGCATGGGAGGAGGTGTGTTAGTGTGTGTGTGGTTGGAAAGATTCGAGGCGCAAATTCTACAAAAGAAATGATGTCTTCCCGATAAAATCAGCCAGAACACTCAGTGTGCTCTGACCGCTCGATCCGTTTAGACAGCACAGTAAAAAGTTCAGCAACATGGTAAGGACTCGCTATGGACTAGCAAAGGATATATACCAAACTAATAAATTCAAAATCATTGAATATGCAAATAATTACACAAAACAGTAAAGTGAATGAAGTAATGCACGCAATGAGTGGAAAAGTGAATTGAAATTGAAAATGTTTCGGAAGTGAGATTAGTGCGTAAATAACGGTTAATGCAATGTTGAAAATTAATTATAAGTGAAATTGAAAAAAAAACTGAAAAATATCACTTTTAATTTTGAAATGAAAACAGTTTTGAAAACTACCCCTTTTAATTTTTGAATGAAAAATTTTTGAAAAATATTCCTTTTCATTTTTTGGGTGAAAAAAAAAATTAAATATCGCTTTTAGTTTTTAATTTTTACCTTTTCAGTTTTAATGGAAAAAGTTTTGAAAAAATCACTTTTAATTTTGAAATGAAAACAGTTTTGAAAACTACCCCTTTTAATTTTTGACTGAAAATTTTTGAAAAATATCCCTTTTCATTTTTTGGGTGAAAAAAAAATTTAAATATCGCTTTTAATTTTTAAATGAAAATTGTTATGAAAAATTAATTAATGGAAAAAGTTTTGAAAAATATCCCTTTTCACTTTTGGGTGAAAAAAAAATTTTAACGCACACACGAAATTAAAAAAAATGCTGAAAAATATCCCTTTACATTTTCGAACGAAAGAAATTTTGAAAATATCCCTTATCATTTTTATGTGAAAAAAGCAATTTTTTCAAAACTTTCGATCGTCGTAATGTTGAGTGATTAACGCACGCATGTCCATCCTTCGAACACTCGTGCATACGCGCATAGAAATACGAATGCTATGACGAAATCGGACTTCTATGCGTTACTCGATTGTTTCATTACATGTTACTATAAATGGAATTCGTAATACGATATACCTATACATACACATATAGTTTGAAGATTAGTGTTGGTCGACTAAATGGTCTTAGCTTTAGTGGAAAATATCTGAAATTGCGTAATTGTTTCGAAATTTAATTAAATGTGTTAAAAATATGAAATTGTTCACATTTTTTAAATTTTATTTTTATTTTAACAGTTGACCTATATTTTAATATTTTTTCTTAAAAAAAAGTTTTACCTTAAAAATTCTATACTAATTGAAAAGAATTTCGAAAAATGTTCGAACTTTATTTTTCAAATTACTTAAACATAACAACCTACTCCCTCGTCTGATTACTTTACACACTACTGTATGCAGTACTGTTATATCTTACTGCCATAATTTACTGAGTTTTGTGTGAATATTTGAAAATTTCTGCGACTCGCTTGCTAACTGTTAAAGTCAAAGTCTTTAAACGCAAACTTTTCCATATCTAATAGGCCGATGAGAAGAAGAAGGTTAAGAAGAAGAAGACCAAGGAAGAGGGAGGTACTTCTGAAACCGCTTCTGAAGCCGCATCTGAGGCCGCAACCCCAGCACCAGCTGCCACTCCAGCTCCAGCTTCAACCACTGGATCGAAGAGAGCGTCAGGTGGCTCACGTGGCTCAAAGAAATCGAAGCGCGCTGGCTCCAGCGTGTTCTCCGTTTTCTCGCAGAAACAGATTGCCGAATTCAAGGAAGTAAGTACCGTTTAAGTGTTATAGTAAAAACTTTTAGTTGCTTTGGTTACTAATAAGAAACATTAAAAGCGAATCTCTTACTAATACCGACACTTTACAAATCTGCTTCCTGCGTAGGCTTTCCAACTAATGGATGCCGACAAGGATGGCATCATTGGCAAGAACGATCTGCGCGCCGCTTTCGATTCCGTTGGCAAAATCGCCGCCGACAAGGAATTAGACCAGATGTTGGGTGAGGCCTCCGGCCCCATCAACTTCACACAATTGTTGACCTTGTTCGCCAACCGTATGGCATCATCCGGTGCCAACGATGAAGATGATGTTGTCATTGCCGCTTTCAAAACATTCGATGTCGATGGTCTCATTGATGGTGATAAATTCCGTGAAACACTCATGAACTTCGGTGACAAATTCTCCGCCAAGGAGTGTGACGATGCCTGGGATCAGATGGTCATTGACGATAAGAATCAAATCGATACCGCCGCCCTTATTGAGATGCTCACCGGCAAGGGTGAGGAAGAGGAGGAGGAAGCCGCCGCTTAAACAGCGCTACACTCTGCACTCTAGCAACAACACCAGCAAACAAATAAGTAAAAACAAAAAAAAAAATTATATATAATATTAAAAAAAAAAAAATAACCTTTAATACAAAACACTAAGATCCTGTTTTGAAAACCAAAAAAAAAATGTATCTTTACTTTTTTAAAAAAATAATTAACAACAACATACTTTGTGTGTAAATTGACGCATTCAGTTATTTGCAAGAAACAACCACAACAACTTTTCTTCAGTGCAAACAAAGAGCATTACAAAAGTTAGTCCCTATATTAGTGTGCGCGCTATGAAGCAATGAACAGTTAACTGAAAGCAAAGCAACAAATGTGTAACGGCACGCAGAAAGTTTCGATACAATTTGTGTATTGTACGCAGAGATGCGCCTCTCCACCTGCATCGCGCATCGGTTAGATGTCAAGCAACAACTGGCAGCTAGTTTTTTAGTTGATAAATTTAAATTTTATAAAAACAACAAACAAACTAAAAAAATACTAAAATATTATTTTAGCAAAAAACCAAAAAAAAAAAAAAACAAATAAGAAAAATCAACAAAAAACTTTAAAACAGAAAACTTTCGCGGATTTTTATTTGTTGTAGCAGTCTATTCAACCAACTTCAAGCATAACAACAATTGTCCAAATCCTTTGCACACTCAATTTAGGGACGCGTGTTTTAAACGTCACACTTGGGTATGTTTCAGCGCAGTTTAAAGGCGACCATTGTAGGCCATTACATAACTATTAGTAACTACTAGCAACAATACACGTTTATTGTTATTAACTATTATTGCGAATAAGCTTAGTACGAATAGACAAACAAGATATGAAGTAGTAAAAAGGAAGAAAAAGGCACACTTAATCATTCAACAAAATGTGAAAATTTCTAAAACCATCACTCATCACTCTCATTCAGCTATATAAATATTGCTTTTCGCCTATATATTTATTTTAACACATATATATATATATACATACGTATCACCAAACCAAACCAAATATCGAAATGTACGCATGAAACCTAATTTCTAAGTGCTTACCAAAAAATTTGACAAACAAGATCTATAACCTTTCACGATTTAGTACATATATTAAAAAAAAAAATCTAAATGTTTTATTCAAGTTATATGTATTTATTCATACGTACCCAAACTAACCTTAATTTTGTTTCATGAAGTTCGATATTTACTGTTATTATCTTTACCCTATCCGTTTATGTTACTTTATAGCGTTTAGTTTAGATTTATTAAACCCTTACCCGATCCGTGTACGTTTTATGAACTTCTATATATATATATTCTCTATATTTAACGTTATTATATACACACATATATAAATGTGTGTGTTTGATTTTGGCTTACTAACACGAACTTATGAGAAACGTTCATTTAATATGACGATTATAGTTACAACTTACTAAACATTTGCGCGTCACTTGCGTTATACTTAACTTACTTTTTGTTTAAGACCCAATTGAAAAAATATTAGGAAAATATATAAATATAATTTATTGCAACACTGAATCCATGCACTTATATGAATATGAGATGTTCTGTCGATTTTTTGCAATTTAACAAAGACTTACATAAATATAGCGCAGTTTAATTCAACTGAGAAAGCGTTAAAGTTACAATTATTACGAAACACGTTTTAAACATTTTTAAAAAAATGTATATTTATAAATATTTTAGCGATTGCATGTTTGCTTTTAGCAATTTTAAAATAAAATTTAAAAGTGAGACATCCCTTGGAGAACTTATACATATATAACGAAACAAATATGAAGATGATATAAAAAAAAATAAAAAAAAAAATACTTATATATTCGAAAACAACATGCATGTTTGAACTTATTATTTACTCACATATATACTATATATACATATTGCATAACTTATGATGCATTCTATATTAATTTCAATTTAATTCAATTGTTCTGTTACTAACACGCAAGTATAGAGAAAGTATATTCATACATATGCTTTGCGAAAGCTATTGTGCGTTTATATGCAATATTTATATATACATATATACGTATTTATATAAACGAAACATTTAACAATTTTGAAATTTATGCATTAATAACTTACATACTTGTGTTTGTAAATATGTTGCTAATCAACGATTAGCTGTTATATGAAAAGAGAAAAAGCTTTAGGAAGTCTAATGATTATTCACAACAAATTACAACCAAAAAATATTTAAAATTCTACTATTTTACACTTATACATTATTTTATAAATATATATATAAAAGAAACTATTAGTTATTATATGCTTGGTATATATTTACATATATTTATATGTGCCAAGAAAATGTGCTACTAACCAATTTTGAAAAAAAATACATAAAAACATATATGTATATTTACTAACCGCATAAAATACTCAAAAATGTTACACTCACATGCAAGCAAACAACGAACATTAATGAAAACAACAACAAGGTAACAGTGAGAAAAAAAGTATTTTATGGCAAATGTATGTACATGCATATATAAATATGTATATATACATATATATATAATAATACATATTTATATATACAATAAATATATATATATGATATTTATATACATAAATATATATATGCATGCACTTACCACAATACTAGTACAACAAGTACATAAAGAGCGGCAAAACCGAACGATGCTACTATCGAGTAACACGAATACTATCAAAAATACTCAACTCATTTAAACGAGCGCTCAAATACTTTGAAAATATCTATTTTATATAAAGCATATATAAGCAAATAGATACGCACTAGTCCTATAAATGCTAATACCAACACAAACTAACTGTATATAATGTATAAACTGAGCAAACCTGTACGTATATACTAATGCTATGAACATTTTTGTGCAAATACAACACTGTTACTCAAACTGCAAACGCACAGTGTTTTTGGCATGAACAGTTGGGAGACGAAAAACACAACACACATAAACGTATGGTATATAAAAAGGTATTTTAGGGCGTGTCAGTTCCGAAAGCACTCTATAGCTTATGCTAAATAGCGTTTTTTTTTAGAGTTTTTGAGTCGAGCGTTCTTTCGAAAATCCTAAAGAATTTATATAAGCTATTTATTTACTCGATTGAAATATCCCCATACATATATATTTCTATGTACATATATATATATATATATATATATATTTACACATACATTACATATAATGCAACTTAAAGGCATCTCTAGCTATTATTAACTCTTAATGACAAAAACATTTAAATATTTTAATTATAAACCCACAATATGAACGACGAAATTTTTAAGTATATAAAATTATATATTAGTTTGTAGCTATTCATATATATATATATATATTGAGAAAGAGGGCTAAAATCATGACAAATGAATACTACTAATCCATATAATATAATGACTCTGACTTTTATAGACAAATTGTTATGAAAAAAATAGAAAAAAAGCAGAAAAAACAACAACAGTTGTAAAACATCCAACAACTGTACATAGAAAAATAATATGCAACGTTAACAATAGAGAAAAAGTATATAGCAAAACAAGATGACTTCAAAACATAATCAAACAAAATACTAAAACAAGCTGAATAAAACAACTTAAGTCATCTATAGAACAGCAAAAGAAAAAAAAGAACGCTTGTTTCATTTATATATCACTATGCGTGTGCTCAAGCGGTTGTGACGGAAAATGAGTTACTATTTTTTTTTAATTTAAAAATTTTTTTAAACATTTTTTTCTTATAATTTTTTTGATAAAATTAATTTTTTAAAATTTTTTTTAATATTTCTCTTTTTGTATTTTTGAAATTTTAGTTTATAACATGTTTAAACAATTTTTTTTTTACATAATTGTTTACAAATGTTTTATTTATCATAATTTTTTTTTTTTGTAATTTTAAATTTTATTTTATAATTAAATTTTGTTTTTAATTTTTTAATTTGAATTTTTTTAATTTAATTTTTAATTTTTAATAAATTTTTTTTGTATTATAATTTATTAAATTTTATTTTATAATTAAATTTATTTTTTAACTTTTTAAATTCAATTTTTTAATTTTTAATTCATAATTAATTTTTTTTTGTAATTTATTAAATTTTATTTTATAATTAAAATGTTTTATCTTAATTTTATTATTAAAATGTTTTATCTTAATTTTATTATTAAAATTATTTTTTGTATAGTTGCTTAACAGGTACTTGTACATACACTTTTAATGAGTACGAAAATCATTACTAAACAATTTGTCACGTCTTCTTCAAACTAAAAACGCCAAAAACTAACGCACAAAATTTTTACAATCACAATGTCATACACAATTTTCATTCGCTAGTGTACCACAAATCATATGAACCTACTATACATCTATAGGATCGATCAAAAGGATTACGATGCCGCTGGGTAACCAATAATGGTTTAGGAAAGTTGAGAGAAGGTGACAAATATCTATATATACTTGTATATATAGCCTAGGTGAAACATAGTGCCTTAATAAACAAATATACGAAACGTAACATAACTTGGCATAAAATACCCGCTTCTTTGCCAATTAAAGATCACATGAAATATTTAGCTAGGTTTATTTAGACTAGTGTAGGTCGAAAGAGATGCTGAAAATTCTGAACAATCGAGAGCTTTTTTACCCTAGAGTTTGCAAAAGTAACACATTATAAATACATTTTTCAGACAATTGGCTCTCCGGTGCTGTTCACTCGGTAGATCGCGATTCGGTTCGACTATTCGACGATTATCTTATAGCCACAATAACATGGTAATCTTAAGCAAAACCATACCTAAGATAGTATTTATGAGAGGATTTTTTTTCTTAGAAAAATCTGCCAACATTTTAGAGTCGGCAAAAGCCTGGTCTCTACAATTTAAAATATGACATCGAGACTCAGTGCAAACCATGAAATGGATGTGAGCCAGAAGTTGTTGGCCTTTTAGCAATTGAAGAAATATGTGACAAAGTTATTTTTTGGTTTTTTTTTTATTTCAAACTCATTTTATACGAGTATTACCAGTACCTGTTAAGTTGTAGCAATTTTTCTATACTGAATCAAGTCTATAAAACTCTTTTACTTTGAGCAATTTTTTATTGAAAGGTAAGTATTTCCGAACAATTGAGGATTTGGATTTGTTTTTTTGTCGATGAATTCTTGAAAGGATCACATTTACTGCTGGGAATATGAAAACTGATGTAACATGGTACATATACACTCAAGAGCTGACTAATCAAAAAAAATCGACTCAAGAAAAAATTCCTAGATTGATACAACCATTTTTTTGTGTCGTGTTAAGTTTGACCTTCACATAAAGGTGAACTATTTCGAGGTTCCCTAACTTTTCAAAGAAAAAACACAGAAACTTCAGATTTAATGGAAAATGTTTATTATTATTCGATAAAAATTCTTTGGCATTTATTTTTTGAAGATTATCTCTTTCAAATGTTGGCCGCGGCTACGTCTTAGATGGTTCATCCATTGAGTCTAACTTTCAGTGACTCGTTCGAGCATTTCGACTGATAACTGGCGAATGACACGGGTGATATTTTGCTTCAAGACCTCAACCGAAGCGGGATTGTCCACATAAACTTAAGTCACTTTGATTGCGATGTGTGGGAAGTGGCGCCGTCTTGTTGAAGCCAATTTCGCCGAGATCACGAGCATCAAATTGTCGGTTATCATGCCACGTTAACGGTGGCCATTGACGTTTACGTTCTCACCGGCATCATTTTTGAAGAAATATGCATCGACGATTCCACCGACCCACAAACCTGTCAAAAAAGGTTATTGAAAAAAATACCTCTACTTGAATCACCCGTTATTAAACAGTTGGTTTTTTACAACGGGAAAAGTTTGTCCAACGATTTTTACCATGAAAAAAAATTGAACAACGAGTTTGCTTCAAACTTTATATTTCCAATGGCATCATGGCTACGAAATCGTTGAAAATTTTAGGTAACCATTTTAGGTAGTCTACTTTATCGCGAGCACAGGTATTTGAGTGGAGCATTCTGGAAAGGTCTACTCCGCTTCTTAGCAACTTACGCAAATTTTACTGATAACCTCAAAGTTGATCTTGAGTGTTTAACATACGAAAGCCAATACACCAATGCGACCACTTCTCTAAAATGGGATTGTTTTGTCCTTAAAAGATGGTTCTTCTAATTATTCCACCTCTTATTATATATATTAAATTTCGGCAATTCGTTTACTCCGGTTGAGGTGTTCGCATGAAGGCACTGCATCATGAAAATAATCGCATGAAAGATTTACCTGTGTGCCCATCATAATTTCATTCATAAAAATTTTCTGGGAGTCTTGTAAAAGCTGAGTAGAAATGTTGTATTTCTAACAAAATTTCGTGTCCGGAATCGTTGCAAAACACAAACATCAAAGACGGTTGAGAGATCGGTGAAGACATGTCTCGTTCTTCGACCTCTTCAACTGATGAAAATATTAAAAATGTATCTTTGGTGCTTAAAAATCGTCAGGTAAGTGTTAGAGAGATGGCAAGAGAGCTCAACATCTCTCGCGAGTTCGAAAGATTTTGGTGGATATTTTGGGTATGAAATGCGTTCTTGCTCGACTCGTCCCAAAAAAGCTGATTTTTTTTCAGAAAGATTACCGTAAACAGGTCTCTTTGGACATGCTGCGATCGTGCGAATTCCGATCCCACATTCAAGGAGAGCAATTTAAATACACAAGTCCACAATCATCGAAATTTTCAGTCGATCGAAGCGATAAACAAAATTCGCTGAAGGCCATGCCAAAAAGTGCTTATGTGAATTGGTTCGGAAACTGGAAAAATCGTTGTCATTAATGTATTATATCTGGTAGGAGTAACTTTGAAGGCGACAAAATAAATATTGATATATAATGAAATATTTCGCGTTTTTTTACAATTTTCGGCAACTTTTTTGTCACAATATAAGTGCTCCTGAATGCACACTAAACTACGTTTTTGTTTATTCATTGCACGTAGATGTTAAATATAAACAGTTAAAACAGCCATACTACCGGCATAACACTAAGAACCCCAGCAGCTTCGGCCAAACCACTTAAACAGCTGATTTCTTCAAAACCAGTTTCAAAGCGCGAAATAAACCGCAGCGCATAGCAGAAGCGGAAGAGTACCACTTTCGTTACGAAAGCTTTAGCTCAACACACACCAAATGGCCAATTCTCTTTCAAACCAACTCGAATGCGTTTCAAGTCGACTTCAGCAGACCTGCTATGGCTTTGGCGAAGAAAACCAGATTTAGTTGTGCGTAAAACGTTAATGAGCGACTTTGCAAAGCGGTCAGCCGAGGCGATTTGTAGTGGAAATTTCGACACGATGTGATAGTGAAAGGAATTTTCAATTTATTTTTTCAACATTATTTGTTTTTGTTATACGTTTATGCAATATTTTTTTAACGCATTTATTGTTAATCGTAAAAATATTTATTTGATTTAAGTATTTGTAAATATAATGTTGGTACAGAAAAACAAAATGAAGTCCACTGGCATTTATACATTGCTATTAGTCATCGCTACTTGTATCTTGTCGCAAAATATTGGTAAGTAAATGAGAAAGCGAGACCAACAAAACAAAATATTGGAAAAACTGCAAGACAAACTTAACGCTTGGTTTCCTTTTCTTCGCGTTTCTTTACAACCATTTTAAGCGTTCGCTTACTACCTCAAAATACTGTCGTTTCTAACTTAGTTATTCGTAATCAAGCATTGTACCCCACGCTTATTTTCCCTTATGTCTAATTTCCTCGTTTATCGTATTATTGTTTTCGTGCGCATTTCGTAAATAGTCGGCGCACAACAGCTAATCGCGTATCTCTCTCAGCATGGCCTCCACGGTGAGATTACCTTCCGTCAAGCGAATGCAACAAGTGTGGAGATCAACGCCAAATTAGAGACCACGCTACAATATCCGGATCAGGTGTGGAGTTGGGGCGTCAGACAGTTTCCTGTAGATTATACTGATATTGATCCAGAGTCGCGTTGTAGTGTGGAGAAATTGGGCGCACAAATAGTGAATTTCGACGAAGAGCTTGACTTTCTGATGTTGCCCGGCAATGAGTCCACCACCTGGTATCGTGATATGACTTTAATAGGTGAGAAAAATACATTTAAAAAAATTTATTCTAAGCTAAACTTAAATTCTTTCGGCACTGCAGGTGAAAATGGTATTTGGGGCAAATCTCTCGTTCTAACCGAAGTCGGTTCGCATGCGCGCATTTGTGCCACCATCACCACCATTCAGATGTCAGTGGAGCATATGGCAGAGGCACGTTTTAACACACCCATTGCGGGCTCTGTGCATTTTCGTTGGTTGGCGCCAGTAGATGGTGCAGGCGGTGACACACTGATCTACTCGGATCTCTATCACATACAAGCACAACCGCCTAACGATGATCCCAGCAAACCTATGACACGTCATAGTTGGAAAATTTTCGTCACCGACATATTCAAAAATGATCATCATCGCACTGAAGATAATTGCAATTTCTTGCAATTGGTATTCGATCCACAAGGTTATGGCGAGAACAAGGGTATAGGTGATCTGGACGCTAGATTGGGCAAGATAAGTGTGGCGAAGAATGCTTTACAAACGTCACAACGCGCAGTTTATAGAGATGATAAATTTGTGTTGTTGCCCTCAGATTTATCTATACCGCATCGCACGCTCTACCTGGTGTTATTCGAGGATCAACATCCGGATAACTTTCTGGCATGTACACAAATTCGCCATGTGGAACCACTGACATACAAGTAAGAATTATTCCCTTTTTAATGTTGTTCTTTTCATTGATATTAATACTTTTACTGTAGAACCTTCTTGAACTCTGGTGGTATTAAGGGTGAAATAACGTTTACACAACGCTCTCGCTTTGATCCGACTTTTCTGAATTTCACGCTCGAATCGGCTGGCAAACAGGCACGTTTTGTTAATCGCAAATTTGCCGAAGACGTCTCCGCATTTCGTGTACATACCCTACCTCCGGTGCCACATCGCAAAGGTCTACCAAGTTACTGTGAATCCACTGGTGGCCTATATAATCCACGCGAACTGGAAAAATCTGCCATACCACCACCAGGTTTCGGCACACAAGATCAATATCCCACTGGAGATTTGAGCGGAAAATTACAAAGTCGCAATAAGGATTACTATCATAACTATTTACTGCCAGGTGCTAGTTCAGAACTTAGCGGTCTGTACTGGGACACATTTTTACCATTACAAGGACTTAATAGTATCGCACACCGCGGTATGGTCATCTTCACTTATAATCGCACAAATGTTGACAACATTACTGAAAATCCATGGAGCTGTTCGTCTATAACACAATACCTTAAGAATGGGCTGTATCAGAAACCGATGTATACAGCGCAGGTGCTACTCCGCTATCCGGTGGTGGGACGCGTACTCTTTCGTCAGCCAATTGAAGAGCCTTGGCAAGACACCACCGTCATATTTGAATACTTAATACATGCCGATGGTTCCACACAAAACAATACATTCGAACATCGTTGGGCCATACATAGTAATGCGCCGGGCAAAGATTTTTACGACTGGCAGAATCGCTGTCTTTCCACCGGTAATGTTTTCAATCCACACAAAGTACAGTGGGGCAATCGTTCGCTCGATGACTATTGTAAACCACATTTGCCGACAATGTGTCGTGTGGGAGCTTTGGATACACGCGTGGGCAAGCTAACCATAGCGGGTAGAAAGAAAAATGCCGAGAAGCTGAGTCGTCTCATGTTTACGGATACGAATTTGCCCTTATCGGGTAGACATAATATATTGGGAAAGTCATTAGTAATCTACGATGATTTCGGGCCAGTAGCGCGCGGCGAACGTCTGGCATGTTCTGTGTAAGTAAACACTTGAATTCAGTTAAAATTTTAGCGGAGATTTTTAACAAAGTTACTGCTTCTTTCAACAGCATTATAGGACACTTTCGACGCAAAGTAGTGGCCAAAGACTGGTATGCCAATGGAGATGAATTGACCGTTAATGGGCGCTTGGAAATCACACAGCAATCGGAATACGATATTAGCAACATCGAGGTGCAGTTGAAGGGGTTAAAGGAGAACAGCGGCTATCACATACACATGGTATTGTATTAAACAGTTACGGAATATAAAATTATTTATTTATATGTTTATGTACTTCAATTGCTTGTAGACACCAGTTGAAGCGAATCTTGAATTTCCTTGTGAAGCCACCACACTCTATGGTCACTGGAACCCCTTCGATATAAATGTCAAATCATCCCCGCCACCCAAGCAAGGCACAACCGATCAGTATGAAATGGGCGATCTGAGTGGCAAATTCGGCACACTCGATGAGCTTGTGCAGTACGAAGACGCCTATAATGACACAAATTTACCGCTTTTCGGTTACAACAGCGTGATCGGTCGTTCGGTGGTAATACATAAAAAGCGTCGAAATGCACGTTGGGCCTGTAGTACGCTGGAGCGCGGTTACAGCCCCAGCGAGGCGCGTGAGATACGTGCAATAGCTTCGTTTCATCATCCGACCGGCTATGCTTATGGTTATATCAAAATGACACAACTAATACATGTGGACGGTAGTCAATCGGAAACTGTTATCGAGGTGAAATTAAGGCATCCGGGCAAAAACGATCGGAATATGGTTTGGTATACAGTAAATTATGCTAAAGTTAGTTTTTAATTGGGGAATATATTTAATTTCAGACCCACAATCACAACTGGCAAATATTTGTGAATCCTGTCGGTGTGGATGCTGCAGTCAAACCCACCATAACACGTTGTGTTGCCGGCGGTTATGTGTGGAACCCATATTATACCCAACTAGCAGATCCGTTAAATGTACGAATGTTTTAAAAATATATAATAGCAAATATAATGTATCTCTTCTAATTTATAGCGTGATTTGTACGAGCAGGAATGTGGTCCCGATAATCCATTACGTTGCTATGTAGGCGATGTTGGCGCGCGACTTGGCACAATAAGTAAGAAATGTGGTTTTTAAATGAAATCCACCGATATTAAAACTGTTTGACTTCCTAGACCTCGGCGTGGAGCGTGTTGTCCTCACAGACTCTAACTTTCCGCTTGAAGGACCTGTGGGTGCTATCGGTCGTTCAATAGTCATCTTTGGCCCTGAATACTCTTCGGAACGTTTCGCCTGCGCTAATATTGAACCGGATCATAATGTTTTTAAATATGTTAATTTACAGAAACCACCGAGATTTGTTGTGTAAGTACTTTGTGATAAAAAATATTATAAAATTTTCTACTTGACATGCTTTGTTAGCGCACAATTTTTGGAAGAACTACGCTCGGTGATGGGTATTCCAGAATGGATGTTGGATGTGGACGCGCGTAAAACGAAGGAGTTGCATGGAGGCGCCTGCATTCAAATGATCATACACTTTAAGGGACCGATTGCTCATCGCTTGGAATTGGTAAGACAATTGTTATTTTAAGGGAAACAAAGTTAACATAATCTTTAATATTTCTCATAGGATATGTCACGCCTAATTGCTGCTGGTCGTTTAGATGCGCCTAGTCTGTTCATTCCCGGTTATGTGAACACCAAAAGAAAAGCCACCATTTCGTATAGAACTTGTGGTGTGCGGGATCCAAATGAGAAACGTAAGTGAAAATTTGTTATTTATGGAATTTATTTGTGAATTTATCAGGATTTTTGAATTAAAGAAAAAGTTGTTTCCAAAAACTCAAACAATCTGATAGAATTCATCGGTTTTCGGCACTAGAGTCTATTATGCGAAGATTGCTTAATTTTATTTATGGTAGATTAGTTAAGAAACATGTGAAAAGTTAATGAGAATTATGAAGTAGTGGTCTAAGAATATTTTAATATATACAGGTTTTTGCTTCCCATAACTTAATTAGGACTTTTTCTTTAGAAAAGTGTTATACACTCAGCACTATGTGAGAGAATAATAGCTCTGTCGGTATATAGGTAGGTAGGTTGGATGTCTGACACATGTCAATTCACATATTCCTCCCGAGACATTGTCAGAAAAACAGCGATCGACTGTAGCCATTATTTTCCGATATGATCCTTGCATTCGCATGGCAGATTTTCCACAGTCTACTAGTATTCTCCTTTTACCTCTCAACAGCTTCTACAGTAATCATTCTATGGTATCCCCAGCCTGCTAGCATGTATCCCAATAACACAATGACTTGTTAGTACACCTACTAGACTTCTTATGTCATTCCATAATCCATTCATGACACTTTTGTCGGTTTGTTGAACAAGTGAGGAGATTTTTCCCCCCGAGATTGAACTATATCTAAAACATGTTTGTCGATTAAATATCTACAAGTAGTCATAGGCAGACATATTCCTTCTTAATTGGAGTCTAATTGTAGGGTGGTTCTTGTTCAGCTAATTTATCTGTTTCACGGTTACCGGGAATATGCTGAAATCCATTGTAGGTTATTCGTGAAATAGGATATTAGATTAAGGCACTATTTCACTATCTTCAATATTCTTCAGTGATTTCAAGGCCACTTGGACTATCTTTGAATATAAATATATTTGTTGTAAGCTCTCTCTTTGTCGTAACAAGAAGTTTTCTTTATCTCCGCTTGGAAGACACTTCACTGATCTGGTAGCCGAAATGTAATTATGATATCCAATTTTGCTGAAAACACCACCTCTCTCTCGATTATCCTAATGTTTCCGTGATTATAACTCTGTCGTTGTCCACTTCAAACCTATCCTACTGCTTCCTGGAGGGGAAAACAAAAACCCCACTATTAAATCGCCAACATTAAACTCACTTCAAAGTGATTACGAAAATCCGTAATAATGGGTAGATATGGGAACTTGCTAAGTATGAGCAATGCCTCTTATTACAAGTGTCTAATAGGGAGGATTCCTTCAGTACGTGGCCCGACCTGACTGCTAGTTGCTTAAGATCATATCTCTGTCATACTCAATAGAATTTGTTGTTTATTCATGATGAACCCACAGTGTATAACAGTTTCCTCTCTGAGCATGACTCATTAGAATTTTATGTTTACTCATTATGAGAGTGAACAAATCACACAGTTTATAATAGTTTCATACACCTAACAGTTTTTTGAATTGGAGAATGTTTTTGAAGTTTTCTGTTATTAATAGTAATAAGTTTTTGACTATAAAAACTATTTTAATTCTATTTTTTAATTAATGATTCAGTCAACAAAACTGCAGACCATTTTAATTTCAAATAAAATCAGTCACCCGAAATAAAAAAAATCTTCAAATTGATAATTGTCAAGTATTTTTACTTTAGAAAACTTATTTACATAATTTATTTAAATAAATATGTATATCAATTTCTTTAATTTTTCTTTTTCAGGCACTAAGACGTTTTACGGAAGTTTCACCAACCGTTCAAGTCATTCGCTGCCAAATTACATATTACTCACAATTTTGATTGCGCTGAGTTTATATTGATCTTCAATATTTGTTTACCCAAATACGCAAACACATACATACACACCTATGTACTTAAAGATGTACATATAGTCGAGAGTTGATTAAAAATCGCACCTTGTTGTATAATTTTTATATCATTTTAGTGCATAAAAGCGATGAATAAATAAACATAATTTATTTTTAAAACCAAATACTCTTTCTCTATCTCTCTCAACGGCTGCGCTCAGCAATATTTACAGCTTTTGAATCTCTTTCACCACAATGCCGTCACCTTTCACTGGTAGAGACCGGCATGCTCGCCACCCCTAATTTGACTTTTCTCCCAGCCGCTTGTTGGAAATGAGTTCATTGTTTTGTTTCTCAGCATTGGCATTGCGTCTGCGCTGTAAACATGCGCCGTCAGTATCGATTGAAGAATGGATAAAAATTCTTTCGTGCATATCACGTCGAGTTCCAAGCGTTTGCCTGCCAGCAGCAGTTGTGAAAAGTCACCTTTGTAGCCAGCCATTGTGTGCCCAGAGAAGCAGTACAGCAAATAATTAACAATATTGGTATCAATAATGCATTGCGTTTTTCTAGCGATTTACTTGTGTTTAGCTGTTACGACTTGCAGTGCTACTGGACTTAGTGGTCCGTACCTCTTTTGGGGTCATCACAGTGTCATTAATTTGCAGCCACGCGCCCTTGTCGAGGCCAGCGAAGAAGATCTCACCAATTTGTTTCAGGACACTAAGGCAATTGTGATTTTTGTGCGGAATACAACTGGACGCATTGATGGCAAGGCATATCCGAGATTTCAGCAAGTGGTGAAGTCCAACGCTTGGGCCTATTTGCCACAACATTTTCTTGCCGCGGAGCCTTTTAACTACAATGCCAATATAGAGGTATGTACATATACATACATACATACTTATGTATGTATATAAGTATGAAAGTTGCAAGAGCTTGTCAATGTTTGTTGCGAATTGCACATACATACATATACATATGTATGTGTATATTTATACATATGGAAGTTTGTTGGTTTGAGCTCAAGCGCTTAACAGCATACATACATATGTAGGTGCGTTCGCAACACGCACCCCAGTGAGAAATCGGGAATGCACTATAATTTGAATATTTTTGCTTGTTTTGTAAATATTCCAAAAATCAAAAAAATATATACGGAGGTTCTTCAATAGTATATCCAGCTACGAATTTGAATTTTTTGCAGACATTTTTCAAAAAAATAAAAAATTTCAGTGAAAATTTCGCCCCATTTTTTTTCAAAGAGGTGCAAATTAAAAAAATTTCTTCATCCAAGTCTTTAAGAATTGTATCTCAAAGACCTGTGTAAAATTTCATAAAGATCGGTGAAATAGTTCTCGAGAAATCTTGCCAGCCGACTTCAAAAACACAGTTTCAAGAAAAACACGTTTAAAAACGGTGCACATAGCCTAGCTAGCCTCGAACGCACAAGTTCTCAAGGCTGTAACTTGGAAACTATTACTCGGATCTACTTGAAAGTTTAAGACAATGTTCTAGAGGTCTTGTAGAATTTAATAAGACAAAAAAAAAATCGATTTTTTGAAACCCGTAAATCCATGTAACCCCTTAAATATGTTGGATGCATTCATTGAACAATATATATATTCTATCCATATCTATAGTATATTAGAAGTTAATTAATTATACTGCAAGTGTAAACCTTTAATAGTAAGGAAAAGCAATTTTTTGCATAATTTCAAAAAATAAGTTTTTTAAAATTGAAAAAGCAGCACTTGAAGTATTGAATAAGGTAAACTATTTGTACAGCATTTCTTCTCGTTAGATTAAAAATCTCTTCGCACCATTTTAATTTTAACAAATCAGAACATTTCTAATGAAATTAACTAATTTTTCTCAATATTTGCTTTCAAAATAGCCGTAATATCGTTCAAAACAAATTGTTCCACGAAAATATATATGAGAAAAAATCCAAAAAAAAATTGCAAAGGACTAATGTCATCTCCAATATTTAACAAAATTAAAGTAAAAACCAAAAACTTAAAAAATATTTCTCAAAATGCATTAATAATTATAAAATAAATTTTTTTGCTCACTGGGTTGCCAATTGATTTATTTATTCGCGCTCCGCTGCATATGTTTCCATCCATTCGCGACAGATATAGACTGCCTATATGTATGTAGATGTGAATTAAAATTTTCTTTCTTTCTGCATACCCGAAGGTCATTAATCTAAGCGGCAATGCTGAAGAAGAAGACGAATCAATTGTTTCTGGCTATAATGATGCGCTTACCATTTACGGCGAAGGAGAGGTGTTGGGCATATTAGCGAGTCGCGAAGATGACACACATTACATTTCTAAAAGAGACGCTAAAGAACGTGAAGAACGCACAGAAGAGGAACGCGGTGCAACGACAACTTCCCAAACACCAACCGCTGAGGAGGAAGACAAGACTTTCATTTACGTAGCACTTGGTGGGTATACGCAATGTATTCTTAATACAAATAGTTGTAGGAGAGGAAGACAAAATTTTTGAGAGGGCAAGCAGAAGTGTTATGGTGGATTGGTGCTGATATGTGTACTCTTTACTTTCCACTTCAAATTGGTCAATTTCAACTATGTAAAATATTGTTCGCTAGTTATAAAAAAAAGACCAGAAGAAGGCAGATTTGCTAAATTTGACTCTATGGTAGTTCTCTGTTCTCGAAACTATTTTTTTGCCACCTGGAACGCATTATGAGTCGAATGGGAGCACATTTCTATGAACGAATTCGCTGAAGGGATTCAAGTTCTAACTAAGATTTATGACAAGTATTTGTAAAATCGGACTAAATGTTGTCAAGACTGAATTTTCCGAAAGTAAGGCTTTTTTGAAGGCGATAAAGACTTGAATTTTTTTCACAGCCACGCTGATCGACTGTAAACGAGTTCCATTTCGATGATTTTAGACTTATTTGCATGTCAAACTCATAAACTCATGTCTAATCCGCAGGGTCAGGCCTTTTTGGACATGATTGATCGTGCGAACTGCGATCTCACATTCATGGAGATCTTTATACCATGAATGTGAGATCGCAGCTCTCACGATCAATTACATATGTCCAAAAAGACCTGTTTACTGTACTCTTTTAAAAAAAACTCGGTTTTATCAGGACGAAGAGTGCGGTTCATAACCAAATATTCATTGAAATCATTCGAACGAACTTGCGTGAGATGTCGAGCTCTCTTGCCATCTCTCTAAGACTTGCCTGATGATTTTCAAGCACCATATCCTTTCTAATATTTTTATCAGTTGAAGTGGTCGTTCAGAACGAGGAATATCTGCAACGATCTCTCATACCCGGGAATTTATATAAAATTTCTGTCACAATATACTTTGATACTCGTATATAGTATGTATCTGAAAAAAATTGCTTAGAGCCAGCAAGACCAAATCTATATTACTTATATGAATAATTGAGCCATAAAAAAATATTGAAAGCGACTATATAAATTTTGATAATCTCACCCCTTTATTTTACAGGCGACAAGGCGGTGCTTTATGTAACTTCGGCTCCAGTAATTAATATCACCGGCAGATTAAACGACACCAAGCTAGTTTCGCATAACAAAGATGTCACTTTTGATGATCAAAAGGGTAAAGGTTATGGACGTCTCAATATTATATTCTCGGTGGAGACACAGAAATTATTCTTGCGCTTCAATTTCACATTGAGTCGTGGTTATTGGTACATGAAGGCTGTTGAAGTGGAGTACAATGATTACAAAGCGGTGCTACCAGTTGTGGGTACAATCTATAGCATTCCGTCGGCACCATTAGGTTTTTCATATCGCTGCTCCTCGCGCAGCTTACAATTTGGCAATGACAGTGACAGTCTTGTCATAAATGACTTTCAGGTGACAAAATTTTGTGTTTACTTATTAATATTTTGTTGTAACCAAGTTCACATATTTTATACATATATGCTCAGGTGCAACCCTGGTTGAATGGTGTGCCACATTTTGGCGATGTTTACGATTGTGTTGGCTTTACAACTGCTCCTATTTGGGCTGGCATTTTGGTAACACTATTCTTGGTCGGCATTTTGTCACTGGGATTGATTGCATTGATGGATATTAAAACACCAAATCGATTTGAGAGTTCACGCAGCAAGCAATTATCACTCTTTATACAAGAGTAAATAAATATTATAGCTTTACGTTTAAGTCCATTCTACTGTGGCCACTTAAACGCTCGCTGTTTATAGTTCGGCATATTAAGCATAATCAAATGTGTATGTAATTTAGGTTGGAAATGTTCATACTGATTACCTACGGCATAGCAAATCCCTTTGTGCTCCTAACATTGGCCATCGAATTTTTCCTCATACATTTATTATTTATTTTAATTGTTATGTATGTTTACATCTTACTATTATATTAACCCTTAAATGACTATAGTGTTATGATGCTTATTAGCCAACAATATCTGGTTAAGCTATATATGAATATAGGTAGTTATGTGAATATTCGAAATAAATACTCATTATTCAAAAGAAATATATGTATGTCGATCTATATTTGAAGAATGTTGGGTAACACTTCTGCAGCGCTTGAGAAACTATTAAATATAAAACTCGGTCTAATTTGACGAATACTTACCTAGTTTTCAATTCAATAATTTTCGACCGAATAGACCACGTCCAGCACACAGTGAAGAAAATATAGCAGCCGTAGCTGAGAGTGCAAACGAAGACCGTGGAGAGCCGATTCGACGCCGTTCGCAGTTACTCGGACTGACGTATGGAACGACTTGCCGCATTTTACGTCGAAATCTTAAATTGAAGGCATACAAAGTACAGCTTGTATAAGAACTGAAACCGCTTGACCTTCCCAAGCGACATCGCTTCGATCTACGGGCTCTTGAAAAGTTCCACAAACATCTGACGTTTTCGAGCCAAAATGATAACCGACTATTTCATGCCTGAAATTGAAGCTAGTGATCTTGGTGACATTTGGTTTCAACAAGACGATGCCATTTCCCACACATCGCATCAATCAATGGATTTATTGAGAGAACACTTCGGTGAGCAGATAATTTCACGTTTTGGGCCGGTCGATTGACCACCTAGATCGTGTGATATCACACCGTTAGACTTTTTCTGGTTGTGTAAAGACTGAAGTATATGCTGATAATTCAGCTTCGATTCAGGCCTTCGTGGCATTCGCCACACAAATGCTCGAACGAGTCAGTGACTCAACGGATGAACCATCTGAGACGTAGCCGCGGCCAACATTTGAAAAAGATAATCATCACAAAATAAATTCCAAAGAATATTATTTCGAATAATAATAAACATTCTCCCACGTTCTGATTAATATGGCGATTAATTCGAACCCAAGGATGGCATAGATTTATAGTACGGCGCATTAATTTTGGTGAGTTAACACGAAGAAATCAAACGAATAAAGCTGAACATTAGGTCTACAACTTTATTCCGCCGCTTTTTTTTTTTTAAGGCTCTATTGTAAAATTGTATTGTCAATGGACGGGTCCTCAGCCGCACTTTTCTTGGATTTCAAAAAAGAAAGCAAAATTTCCCGCAAATGTAGAGAATTCGGCTCAAAAAGTGACATTTTCATTTGAAAAATTTTTTGTTGGGTTAATGTTGACACAAATGTCCAAGATCGATATAAAACGATTTAATCGACCAGTGCTTGACCCTAGAGACATCTATTGGAAAACGGAAAGAAGAAGAAAAGATTTCTGAAAGCTTCTCTAAAAGCCAATAAAAAAATTGATTTTTTTTCGATGATCGCTATCAAAATATACTCCTGAGTGAATTCAAGCTTGCCAAGGCTTAATCCATTTTCCCATACACTTGTTATAGACCTCGGCTGGTTTCAGTGCCTTCAGCGATTTTTGGTGTTTTCAGTTTCGACTCATTTTTCGAGTGCCAATCTCTAGATTAGCAGTTAAACAGTTTCGCAAAACCATGCCTCGTCATCAATAATGATGCGCCTGATGAATATAGGGTTCTCAGCTATGTTGTCAATCTTATCTTTTACGATCTCTACTCGACGTCATTTTTGCAAAAGATTCACGACATTCGTTACGAGGTGTTGAAATCGCCCTACTACTTCTCTGATGCCAACACGATGACTTTCAAGCACTGTTTCTTCAACTTTTTCGACATTTTTGCCATTAACAGAGGTGGATGTATGCCTCGAATGCGGCAAGTTTTCGACGACTTCACGACCTTCACTGAATGTTTTTTGCCACTCAAATACTTGTGTTCGTGATAAAGAAGACTCCCTAAAACACTTCTGTAAGCTTATCAACGATCCCGGAATCGTTTTACCGTTAGAAACACATAATTTTAAGCAAATTCGTTATGCAATCTTGTGTCATGACAAAATTCGCCTGACAAACTGTTCGCATCTTAAAGAAATAGGCACCAAACGCAGACTAATTGACATATCGAGATCATATCACACTAACTTAAAAACGATTTTAATCCATTTGGGGTAATTAAATATTTATTATCCATTCGGTTTGTGTGAGCAGTTTAATTGGGTCGAGTTCAAACCGATTTTACATAGTATAAATGTTTCTAAGAAAAGTCAGTATCCCTAATTTTAATGAAAGCCTTAATGCATTTATAAATAATGATTAATGGCTAAGAATACTACATATGTATTACACTACAAAATCAGCAACAAAATGCTCGTATTTATTTACACATGCGCTTCAGCGCTCTGAACGTATTCCTGTGCATGTGTGTTTTGTGCCTTTTTCCTTTCATCCCATTTATGTAGACTGACAAGCTTTCTTTGCTTATCGATCTGTAGCTCAAACAGTTTTACTTTCTAATTTTGACCGGTATACACTTGTGCACATAAATACTTTAACGCCCAAATCGGGCAGCATTAGCAAAAACTAGCCAAAACGCATACACAAACAAACACAACACAAGCATGTCGCCCGGCGAGTGACCCGTTTACTCCGTCAGCAAAACTTGTAGCCCAAATGGCACACATAAAGAAAAGTGAATTCTGGAAACAACAACAAAACATACCAACTGGTGAATGAAAAGAAAAGTTCTTCGCTTTCTGCATAACCACAAACAACGTGTATGCATAACGGTATTTATGCATGTTGTTGCAACCATATTGCATATTCAAGTATTTTGCTCTTGAAAGTTTGCATTTTATTATTATAATTCAATTCAAATTACTACCGGTCAGATGACTTTCGTTGTCATTTCTGTGAAAAACGAAATCTATTGCTCGCTGTCGCTACTCGCGCATGCGCAATTAAGCCGCCTAATCAAAATGTATGAACTGCCGTAGCCAGCCGCTAGCCACCAGCCGCATACGCATCCACACACAATCTGTGTCAATGCCGTCGCGCGTAAGTACCGTAAGTAAATAAGTGAGTGAGTAAGTAACCGCCACCAACCTGTCTGATGATGTCCAGCAGTGAATGTTGGCAGAAGCAAACAGGATCGATGTGAAAGTGACTGTGTTTTTAACGAGTCTTTGCGTGGACGAACACAAATCGTTGTTCGGCTATTTGATTTATGTCGCAATTGAGTAAATCGACGATCAGGTTATCATGTTTGTGGGTTTTAGATCTCAAGTTGTTGAGTGGTATACTATATATTTGTATTTAAGTACAACCGATTTAGTTTAATTTTCAAAATTTTGTAAAAATATAAAGTTATCCATAAAGTATTGAAAAATTTATTTTAATGTAGCATAAATGTATACTTAGTCAAAAATAAAATTGAGTTCTCTGCTTATCTTGGGCGAGTCACAGTGTATGAATTACAAATAAAAACTTTAAGTAAAAGCTCCATATTCTAAACTACATACTAATGACGGCTATTTTCATAAATGAAGTTTTTTCGTATGAAAAAAAGTAAAACTGGACTAAATACGAAACAAAAAAGTTTGAGTTAAATTGTAATTAAATTCTCCTGGTAAATGAAATTTCAACAAATATTGTTAAATATGAGCGCGATGTGTCAACCAGTATAACATGGATCAAATATTCTAGAAAGAACTTTTTCTATTGAACCTAAAAACAACGTGTGCGTATAATCATTAAAATTTCGGCTGCATCAAAAACATTAAGTTTTCGCAGATGGTTTTTTTTACAAGCGTCGTTTGATTCAAATATTAACAAGTGAAGCAGTTTTTGAGGAGACAAACATTTTATACGTCGCAATATTTCAAGCGATATCATCTGAAAATTAGTTCACATCAATATGTGTACAGACATAAATTGTATTTTCACAATGTATATATTATACAGAGAAGGCATCAGATGGAATTCGAAATAGCGTTATATTCAAGAAGGCGTGATCATTTCACCCATATTTCGTACGTGTCATCAGGGTGTTAAGAAAATATTATATACCGAATTTCATTGAAATCGGTCTAGTACCCGTAGTTCCTGAGATATGGTTTTTGGTCCATAAGTGGGCGAGGCCACGCCCATTTTCAATTTAAAAAAAAAGCCTGGGTGCAGCTTCCTTCTGCCATTTCCTCCGTAAAATTAAGTGTTTCTGAAGTTTTTTGTTAGTCGGTTAACGCACTTTTAGTGATTTTCAACATAGCCTTTGTATGGGAGGTGGGCGTGGTTATTATCCGCTTTCTTCCATTTTTGAACTGTATATGGAAATGCCTGAAGAGAACGACTCTGTAGAGTTTGGTTGACATAGCTGTAGTAGTTTCCGAGATATGTACAAAAATCTTAGTAGGGGGCGGGGCCACGCCCACTTTTCCAAAAAACTGCGTCCAAATATGCCCCTCCTTAACGCGATCCTGTCTCAAATTTTTTAATATCTTTATTTATGGCTTAGTTATGACAAAGGTACGGTTTCCGCCATTTTGTGGGCGTGGCATAGGCCGATTTTGTCCATCTTCGAACTTAACCTTCTTATAGAGCCAAGAAATACGTGTACCAAGTTTCATCATGATATCTCAATTGTTACTCAAGTTACAGCTTGCACGGACGGACGGACGGACATACAGACATCCGCATTTCAACTCTACTCGTCACCCTGATCACTTTGGTATATTTAACCCTATATCTAACTCTTTTAGTTTTAGGGCTTACAAACAATCGTTATGTGAACAAAACTATAATACTCTCCTTAGCAACTTTGTTGCGAGAGTATAAAACGTGAAGGTATGGGCCTTGAAAATCATCAGGCAGGTGTTAGAGAGATAGCAAGGGACATCGACACCTCCCGCGAGTCCGTTCGAATGATTTTGGTGGACATTTCGGGTATGAAACGCGTTCTTGCTCGACTCCTGCCGATAAAGCTGAAATGTTTTCAAAAATAGTACTGTAAACAAGTCTCTGGACATACTTGAATTTCGATTCCACATTCATGGAGAGCATTAAAACTGCCGATGGGACATGTGTTTTTGAGTTTGACATGCAAACAAGTAAACAATCATCGGAATGGAGGGAAAAAATGAGACGAAACCAAAAAAATTATGTCAAAGCCGCTCAAAATCAAGGTGATTCTCATTGTTCTTTTCTATATTTGTGGTTTGGTGTATCATGAATTTGTTCCAGAGGGACAGACGGTCAATAAAAAGTTCTATTTGGCCATATAGAGGCGTTTGCGTGAGAACATCCGTCGAAAACAGCCGGAATCGTGGAAGAAGAATTCATAGATTTTACACGATGATAGTACACCATCGCATCGAGCACGATTGTGACCAAATATAAAGCCAAAAACTCAATGAATACCATCAATATACCCCCGTATTCACCATATTTGACTCCGTGCGATTTTTTCTTGTTCCCCAAACTGATATTGCCGCTTTGTGGAACCCGTTTTCAGTCGATTGAAGAGATAAAATAAAATTCGCTGATCTGAATCTGAAGGCCATCGCAAAAAGTGCTTAAGAAAATAGTTTCGAGAACTGGAAAAATCGTTGGTATAGGTTAGTGTATTACAATTACAATAATAATAAGTGATCTACACTAAGAAAGAATCCTAGCACTATTGCGAATGCGTCAGAAGATTTTTTTCCGGGGGGTTGCACTAAAAGTGTTGCCCGTTTGTTTGAGCAACTGGTTTAGTTCATTTGATTGGCTGGAGAGTAACGCTTGGCAAATTAAAGACAGATAATAAAAGATGCCAAAAATGCTAATATTTGTTGTTTCAAGAACTTAACGCTTTCTTCCTTTATTACTCGATTTGTTTAACAAATTATGATACACAAGTTCTACATTTTATTATTCTTTGGTAAAAAAAAGAATTATAAGAAAATACAAAAATAAAATAAGGTTTCTTTTATTTAAAAAATACTAAAATATTTTATAAATTACTTGTTATTACTTCTGCAATCATTTTCTCCAAATGTTGAAAAATTATTTTGCCTTCACACCAGAAACCAGCTTCTACAAATATGTCTGCTCATCTGCGAAACAGATACATCACCCTGCTTTGCAAAAAACAAATCTACCGATTAATCGTTGCATTATTCATAATTATTGGCGGCGCATATTTGTGCGTATTTATAAAAATAATTGTCATTACTGACTTTGTTAGTCATTCAAAGTAATTTCCTCGAAAGAGAAATTCATTTTCCACTGCATTGCTGCAACATTCATGGAAAAGTTAATGTGGAAATGCAGCGACAATGAGCAATGTTGCACGGAATGCACACACACAAACACAATCAAGGTGCGCACACAAACATATGCAAGCGAAGAAGTTCGAAAAGCCTTAATACCCACTATTGCCAACTATTGCAATTAGGCTTAGCGCTTTTGCAGCAACATCTGCACTTATACATATTCATTTGTTTTTTTTTGTTAATGCGACATAAAATCATCATGGCCTCATCATGCGTCCAGCGCTGTATATAAATATGTATGTATGTACATAAGCATGGCAATATGTCACTCGCATAAAAATAGTTTTATGTATGATTTTCAGTCATCAATTTTTTAATGGCAGTAAAAGTGTTTCATCTAATCAAAATGCTGCTGTATTTGATTTAAATAGTTATCATATCTGTTGCATGGATTGGTAGCTAGCTACGCATATAATATATATAGCGAAAAGAGAAAATAAAATGATTTGAATTTAATAATATTGATAATTTTGTGCATCAACAGCGACATCAAGTTAAGCCTCAAGGCCTAATGCTGTAAATAAATGTAATTTTAAATGAAAGCATTGCAAAAAATTTAGTTTATACAAATTTTAATTTAAAAAAGTATAATTAATTAAAAAATTAAATTAATCTTTTTGAGATTACGTCATTATTTGTGCTGTGAGTAAGTAAAAGGGAATCGTATTTCTCTCTTTGAGGCTATATTAAACAAGTATTTAATGGACGTAAAGGAAACTCTTATCTTAATATTTTCAGACAAAATGTCAGCTAGTAGGCAAAACTTCGCAATCAAGTTTTTCTAAACACCTCTATGGTAGACGACAATTGAGGTACTAATGCCGGCGGAGTAGTAATTTTTTTATACGAAAATTTTCAAAAATAACACAAGAACTCTTAGGTGGTTTATTAGGTAATAATGCTGTGAAGCTATGTATAATTAATGCTAAAGCCTCCGAGTACGTCATTTGAAAAGTGCGCTTTTGAGAAAACCATTTTTGAAATGTTATATGCTGACCTGACTGACTCGAACACTTCGACACTACAGCGATTTGGACAGAGAAAAAACAGTTTTTTAGTTACCTATCAAGTGAATAATGTGTTAAGCTTCTCAAAGCGTATATTAAGCAAAGAAAACAATAACGTTTTTGAGAATCAGAAACTATTCTAATTGCTCATCATGAACTCATCTTGGAAGGTGGTCTCTACACTTTGCTAAATTATTATTAAATCAATGATACATTTCATATTCTTATAAGTATATGAGAAGTTTGTATAATTAAGATAATAAAATAGTTACTGTTTCAAAAATACACAATTTATCCAATTTAACTAATCTTTTTAATATAATCTTAAGTAAAACATCCGTATCATTTTGGTACTTATCAATAAACCAAAATTCAAGAGTATGAAAATTTGGATTAAGCATTTGCATGCTTGTAATGTCTCTGGAGTTTATTTTGAAGGGTATTATAATTATTTTTATTACTAAGTCTGTCAAATTTGGTTAGATGGTATACATTGTGACAACAAAGCATGCGAGAATTGTAATTAAAATCCACTTTTAATATATGGCGAAACCACTTAAATCCTTTTTTATGATTTTATGATATATTAAAACAACTGACTTTCGATCTTTCAATACTTAATAAGGTGAATTAAGCCTGTTAGTTGTCAATTAATGAATGTTTTTAATCATTTGTAATAGAAAATGATTTCTATTATGTATCAAATTACAAAACGTTTCATGAAATATGTTTAAATTTCGCATTTTCTTTGATTTTCATTGTTTTAAATTTTTATTAACGATCTTGAACGGCGGCAACAAATTTCTCCGTTCACATATATTTTTCGTATAATTTCAATCTGGCCGTTCCAGTCATTCCAATTGCAAAACGTCAAAACCTACCCAATCCAGTCAACTGTCAAAGTTCGGTAGGTGAGCGGCTCTCACATTTCCAGTGACAGGAGAGTTGGGCATCCCATTATTCCTGGTTAGAGAGCTCGACATGGCAAGAGAGCTCGACATCTCTCGCGAGTGCTTTCAAATGATTTTGGTGGAAATTTTGTGTATGAATCGCGTTCTTGATCGACTTGTCCCTATAAAGTTGAATTTGTTTAAAAAGAGTACCGTAAACAGGTCTCTTTGGACAGTGATTGATCGTGCAAATGCCGATCTCAGAGATATTAACTGCCGATATATTCATATGTTTATGAGTTTTACATGCAAACAAGTAAACAATCATCGGAATGGAGAGAAAAAAATGAGACGAAAGCAAAAAACTCACGCCAAGCCTCTCAAAAGTCAAGGTGATCCTCATTATTTTTTCGATATTCGTGGTTTGGTCCATCATGAATTTGTTCCGGAGGGGCAGCCGGTCAGTAGGAAGTTCTATTTCGCCGTATTGATGCGTTTGCGTGAGAATAACCGTCGAAAACGGCCGAAATGGTGGAAGAACAATTAATGGATTTTACACGATGATAACGCACCATCGCATCGAGTCACATTTGTGACCGAATTTAAAGCCAAAAACGAAATGAATACCATCGAGCAACAGTATTCACCAGATTTGGCTCCTTGTGAGTTTTTCTTATTCCCCAAACTGAAATTTCTACTCCGTGGTATCCGACTTCAGTCGATTGAAGAGATAAAACAAAATTCACTGAAGGAGCTGCAGGCCATCCCAAAAGGTGGTTTTGAAATATGTTTCGAGGACCAGAAAAATCGTTGGCATAAGTGTATTACATCTGGTGGGAATAACCTTGAAGGCGACAAAATAAATACTGATTAATAATCAAGTATTTTGCGTTTTCCGGTTACTTTTTTGTATACCATATATGGTAAAATGTTTGCTCTAAATAATGTATATATCATTTAATAACATGACTGGTGTTAACTTTATAACTTTTTATCTACATTTTCTTAATCATTCAGGCAAATTTGCCGACTACTCCAAAATTCTGGAGAAATTGCTATGGTAACGATAGTATCAAACCCCCCAAAATAATTAGGCAATTGTTTAATAATCTCTTAAGATTCAAAACCGCTTTGCACCTAGTTTAGCATTAAAGAATCGTTCACTTTCGGGACATCTTATTGACATCTAACATACATAAGTATATTGAAGAAGTTCCGTCACAAAATTTATTACGTGAGCCACATTATCATTATTACTTCATATATGCATTTTTTACGCTTATTGCATTAATTCTTAGGTTATAATTACGGATGTTAACACTGAAGAAATTACAACTGCCATTATTTATAACCTTGACTTCTTAACACCTAATTTAACAAAGTACACAACATAACATAGTGACTGCATATGACTATAGCGGTATGCAAATTTAGTCTAAATGTTACACATTAGATAATATGAACTTTATATGAACACATTTACATAGTTTTACGCTGTTGTAACCTTAATAATTGTTTACGATATTTTATTTGCTGGAAAAAAATTGCTAAACAAAAAATACAGCCCCTAACGGCTACAAGAAGAGTCAAACTACAATATTTATATAAAGAAAATTTCTGCATAGAAGAGCTGAAAGAGCAGATGCTATTATTTATGTATGAGTAAACCCTCAATAAATAAAAATTTAAAAAAAATATATAAATATGTCTATACATAAAAATATATGTAACAAATGCATATAAGAAGTTAGAAATTTCGACATCCCCAAACTTTGTACGGGTGAAACCAGCGGTATGCATAAATTAGTTAGACATTGGCCCCCAAACTGTGCGCCGAAGTGGTTCCAGCTAGGTATATGAGTGTATTCACCGCTCGCTCACCTAATTTGACTTTTAGCAAACAATTAGTGCTTAAAGACATTTACTCATATTTTTTCTTTATTTTATTTCCCAAATGCTTAATTCATGGTTTTATTTGCAAAATGATTATGTAAATTCTCTCTCCGCCAAAAAATCACTGTGAAAATGAAGCCATTAACATGAGTTAAGTAATTTGGTAAACTTATGAAATATTGAAGTTTTATTGCATTTCAAGTGGTGTTGGTTTTTTGTAAGCAATCGATACTAAAATGCACAGAGTTTGATTAAAATGCTAAGTAAAGTTTCTCGAAGAAGTTTGGCAGGATTTTAGAATTCAGTCCCCTAACAACTGTCAATTGGAATAACGAAAAAATCTTTCTACTTTCCCTGAAATATTTTTTATATACTACTGTGGACAAAAATTAGCAAGACATTTTTAATTTAAATTTCGCGCGAAAACCAATTCGCTGCAATATTTTTTTAAGCTGGTATGACTGTCAGTAACATTTGTGCAAAATAATTATTAGTATTTAGTCTTCGCTTTTCTTTCTCAAGTATATAAGGTGCATTCTGTGATTTTTACGATGAGTGAAATTATTCAACAAAGAAGTTCTATTAAATTTTATGTGCGGAATCAAATTTCTGGTGCCGAAAAGTTCAGAATGTTGGAAAAGGCCTTCGGTGATAATTGTTTGTCGCGAGCAAGTGTTCTTGATTGGCACAAATTATTCAAGACAGCCATAAAAATGAACTGATGACCAACACATTGTTGGAATATCGGAAGAATCAGTAAAAACCATTTTAGAAGATAATATGGGCATAAGAAAAGTGAAACTGCACGATTGGCTCCAAAATCACTAAATTTTTTTCGAAAAAAGCGACGTGTTAATGTCTATGAAACAATGCTTAATGTATTATTAGTGGCGATAAGTCTTGACTCAATGCTTACGATCCGGAAACAGACAATAAATTGGCCGGCAAAGGTCAATCGAAGCCGAAAAGCCACAAATCAAGTCAAAAATCAAGGTTAATTTGACAGTTTTCTTCGGTATTTAGATGTGGTGCACTCCGAATTCTTTCCGACCGCCCAACTGTCAACAAGAAATACTATTTAAATGTTGTGCGTCGTTTGCGCGAAGCTATTGCTAAAAAGAGGCCGGAATTATGTCCCGAAAACTCCTGGTTTTTGCACCACGATAATGCACCGTCCACTACTGAATTGATTCTTCGTGATTTTTCGGCAAATTTTCAAACAATATCGTGCTGCAACCACTCTCTGTGTGACTTCTAGCTATTCAGCTAACTCAAACGACCGCTCCGGGAAAGCGGAAGACTGTAAAAGTAAATCGCTACGCGCATTGAAGACTGTTCCGGAAATAGACTTTAACAACTATTTCGAGGATTGGAAAAAAAGAAGTGTATTGGGGCCTAGGGGGATTACTTTGAGGGGAGATTTTGAAGAATAAGTTAAGAAATATTAAGTTATAAACAAAGTTCTTCTATTTTTTCCTCATAGTATAGGGTTAGATGTCTTAAGAGAAATAGAGAGAAAGTTTATTTTTTTACTTACATGAGCATAAGTGGAATAAATTTTCATAGCGGAGAGTAAAACCCGATGAACCAACCCCGCTCACATCATGGAAACGACATGTATCTCTTTTGTTTTCGTGCTAACGCTGGTCCTGTACCACGACCATCTATTGTCCGACAGCGAGATTCTTCTGACCTATAGTAGTTCATCTTGTCGCAATCGTTGGACATTGTCCAAAAGAAATTCATGCTATAATGTTAAAAATCCAGTTGGAGACCAGTTGTCAAAGTTGTACGGAAGAAGGTGAGGTGGATTAATGAAGGTCGTTATGATCAATTTTATAAGAGTTTTAGGAATCACAACGAACCGGCGTTATAAGCTGTCCATTGTGGCTTTGAAGGCAAAGTCAAAGGTTTCTTTGGTCTAAAATTCTCACCAAAGGCCTAACATTTATAATTTATTCTGGGAGTAGAAAAATAGGAATATAACTTCTTTTTTTTTTAGTGCTTGGGAACGTATGGAAAAATATATATATTCTATATTTTCAAAAAAAAAGGAGAACTATTAATGAGATAACGAAAACTGACGATTATTATTAACAGCTTTTCCAGAAAACTCTTTTCGCACGGCGATGCCAGGTTTATTTATATTTTATAAAATATTGGCTTTGTTGGGCAATATTCGGAATCATTTTTTTACATAAAGAATCTCTACGATGTAAAGTTTTTTATGATTTCTAGTACTTTGTAACACCCAGAAAAAGACAGAGGATTTTCTTTCATTCATTTGGTTTTTAGATGCTTTAAGTGCACTTTAAGCCTAAATCCTTAAACATGTAAGCTAGTGTATCTTTCTGCCTTGCTCTGTTTTGCAAATCGGCTCATAGAGTGATCAAATGCCATTCTAGTCCAACTATGCTTGATTGGAAAAATACTTATAAACGAGTCGAAATTCAGAACATGTCTGATAATCTTTTTAGTCTTAATTCTTATCTTCTTCTTTTCTGCTTATTGTAAAGAATTTTCTGAAAAAAATTAAAACCAGATTTTAAACTTAATGAATGATAAATGTGAATAAAATATTAGCTTAAAAATTAAAATCTGATCAATATAAGCATAAGCATTGATGCTTACTCAACCACAACAACAAAGTTACTTGCAACAATTGCACTGGAAATCAGTGTAATTATGGTAGTATCTGAGTTGAATCCATATACATACATACATATATACTATCTTATTATAAGCTCTCTCTTCTCTGCTTAAGCAATTTTCTTAATTATTTCATAAATTTGTTTATCTTTCTTATCTCTTTCTATTGTTCTTGCTGCTTTTAACTCTCTGTGTCAATTGGAAGATTTGTTGGTCGAAGCTCGAGAAAACGCAAACAAAAACCTCACTGTGGCAAGTGCCACCACACAACAGCAGCTTGTCTTACCATTGCTTCCCCATCACTCTAGTGCCACTGCCACAGTCTAGCCTACACCTTTTAAGCACTTGTTTTTATTTTGTTTGCCTTTTGTTGCTGCTAAGACTGGCTTTAGCACTGAAACTGGCATTGGCACCTAGCCGAGCAATTCTTCTGCATAACTGCTTTGGTGCTCAAGAAAGTCGCACAAGCTATGGTCATGACATTCAGTCTGCGCTGGACTTGTATCGTGATCGGTTGTGTTTTACGGAAGAAGTGTTTAATTTTAAGTTTTACTGCCGGCAAGTGACGAAAATCAACGCAGAGTGCTGTGAAATTTTGAATTATTTTCGAGTTTGGTCTTTCTTCACCGGAATTTTAAAAAAGTTGTTGCCTTTGTTAAGTGTTTCTATTTTTAAATGGACTGTTAATTACTAAACTCTTCATACTTGAACGAAAATAACAAGTGACAATTTTATTTAAGTTCGGAAAAGGCTTATTTATTCAAATAAAAATTTAAAACGATACGCATATACCCGCTGTATTCAAGAATTAATAACAATTTTAGAATTATTTGATTGTGGAATATAATGAGATAAATATATGAGTTTTGTAATCATATTGGAATTGGTTAAAATGACAGTTATTATACAAAGGAATTGAGTTTGGATATTAAATACTGCTTTTCTTAAAATTCCTTAAAAAATATCGTAAGTATAATATGTATTTTTACTTTTTACGCCCAATCCACTTTAAAAATGAACACGATCGCACATCGTCTACTCATGTTTTAAAATATATATGTATATGTGACCTGGTCTACGGAAAGGGGGCTTAGGTGTCAAAAAAAAGGAGAACAATTAATGAGATAACGAGAAACTGACGATTATTTTTAACAGCTTTTCTCAGAAAACTAGTTTTCGCACGTTAGCTCCCTTTTCGTAGACCAGGTCACATATAATGTTATTTCTATTCTGTTACTCCACTTTATATTGGTAATAAATACATAGCTTATATGAAGATATGCAAAGATGTCTTCAGAACTTAAATGATAAGATAACCACTACCAAAAATGTGAAAAGAAATACATTTCGACTTTTTAGCGTATAAAGTATAAAATAGTTTATTCTAAATTCTACTTTTCGTTTATTGGTTTGCGCAAATTTATGACAAAAAGTAAAGGAAAATAGGAAAAAACGTTAACTTCGGCTGCACCGAAGCTATAATATACTGGCTGTTGCCGAAAAATATTGATATATTGAAATTGCCAAAAGTATTAGTATCTAACAAATGTTTCTATCATAAATATAAAACTATAAAGCATATTCATCATGGAATAAAAAAAAGCAATTTGAAGACAAGTAAAAATATAGTGACACTTCATTAGAAATATTTACAAGCATAAATTAAAAAGATTTCTTTAAGAAGACTCACCTGCGATCAATCCATGAAACTCTTCCGATGAAGCCGAAGTTTTTTTAATAAACCTATAAATGTAGAACTAAACACTCCTTCAAACAAGTGACACAAACTTTGATTACACAAGGAAGTAATATTTAGAACACTGATTAAAACACAAGCTTATACATATGTGAACGCATACATATTTACATTAAAAGGCACTTGCTGCATTACCATTTGATATTAAGCACTTTATTTTATTTGACATTTGGATTAACACAATTTCACTAATTTTCCCTAACTTTACAAACGAATCGGAAGCATGTATACGATAATTGAATTGGCGACGGAAATTTGTCAGAAGCATACATAGATCACTATTTACAATGAAAATTTGTAAGTTTACAACTTGAGGAATGATTAAAATTAATCATTTACTAAATTTTAATTATTTTATTATTACATATATTATATATTTGTTTCTATTACTACAGCAAGTAGTATATAGCATAGTAAATAAAAAATAGTGTGTTATTATTTAATGGAAAAAGGTTTAAATTTATAATATATGCTTTAAAAAATATTTTAAGTAATTATATATATTTGATTTATTATATATCTTTCAGCAATTCATGAAACATTACTGACTTGTGTAGATAAATGATAAATATATAATAAATAATAAACTACATTAGACTAAAACTTTTCAAAAACAAAATTAAATTTTTGAAACTCGTTTTTCGTATGTGTATGACCAAATTATTATTAGTACACAACTTTTTATATTAAATTATATATATATGATATATATTATATATTATAGTAAATATATGTATATACATTTATATCTAAAGAACATATTAATTATACTCTTAGGCCTTTTATCAATTTTAATCTTCCCGTGCCATTTACTACAGAATTTTACTTCGCGATATCCTAACCTAATAATTGCCACAACTTTTATATTAAATATACATACATATATTCAAATATATTATTGATATCCGAATTCGAAAGATGGCACAATAATAAGCATAAAATCCTACCATGCACTAGCGACATTGACAATAAAACAGTGTATTTGACATTTCTGCGATCTACTGGCAACGCTATTTCTTCAATTGCTTTATCCTATTTCCGCCGCCATTTCAAATCGCTTGCATTCGCTTCCTATTGACGAATGAAAAAAAACACGATTTCACAAATGACTGCTATAACCAAAGTCTTCGGCACAATCACTTTCAAACTTTATAGATTTTTAATAAAACTCAGTTTTTTATATTTTTAATCGAAATTTATATAAAGAGACGGCAATTATTTAATAAAGCACCACATATACACACAGCACAACAAAACTTTTCTGCTCACATCTCACACACTCACATTTACATTTATTAAGAGCTCCTTTAGCACTTGATTATTTACTACACAAACGATGCATAGACTTTCTTTTACTTAAAACACAAACTACATCTATTTTTTGCCACAAAACACCTTTTTATATCGATATTAATACTAAAAGTACAAATATTCAACAATATTTCACAAGCGCGTAGGAAATGTATGCGCGTCAATTGAAAATGCGGAAGAAACTAATAAAAAGCATAGAGTTGCATTTGCATTGACAGATTGTTCGGTTCGGAATCACGGTTAGATGGATTATTGAAACACTAACAATATTATTGTTAACTCATATGCGACTACAAGATGGCGCAATAACCATTCAGGATACGTGCGAAGCGCAATAACAGATTAATGATGCCAAATCGATTAAAAGTTTGAAAAGTAAAAGTATAACTGTCAAATTTTATTACGCACCGGCAACTTTATTTTTCGCATTGCTTTATCCTATTTCCGCCGCCATTTCAAACGTTGCCGATGTGTTGGTGAATAAACTGGGCTGTGGTCAGGCGACTTCTACGGCCAATGCCTTAAGTACAAGTATTTGATTTAGTATTTTTTATATATCATTAATAAGACTAACTTTCTGCCGTATTTTATATCGAAACCTATATGATGATGCAGAATTTGATATAGAATTGTCTTTATACAACACTTTTCTATCCAATGGCACTCACATGCATAAATTAGCCTTTTTGTCTGCGCTGCGCATCTACATACATATTGTATTAAGAGCTCCTTAAGCCTTTGATTTATTAAAACACAAGCTTTGCACATATTTTTATTTAAAAAGGACACTGCTTGCTTTGCTTTATGCTTGAAAATTGAATTTTTGAGATTATTATTGCTAAAAATCAGAGTTTTCACTTTGTATCACACTATTTAACAAACGCACTTGGAACTTCTACAAGACAACTGAAAGGAGCGCGGAAACTAATCAAATGCATAGAGTTGCATTTGCAATGACAAATTGTCAATTGTGGTATTCCCTATGTGCATTATTGTTCAATCGAGTTTGAAGGCTATTTAATGACTTTACCTTTTTTATAGAAAATAATAAAACAAATTTTAAATTAAGATATCAACATATTTCCAATGAATAGTAGTTCTCTTTCCAAGAATATGCATGTAAAATGAAAATTTTTCAAAAAATTCTAAAGCGATTACAATAGATATTTCAAAAAATAGTTATAGATTCATTTATATTTAATATCAGTTAAACAAACATCCAATCAGTCCTTCTATGGCAACATTCTATAAGCTAACAGAGCTTTGATTGAGCCATTAATAAATTGTAGTATGTTTTGGTGTTAGCTGACACTTTTAATATTCACAATTTCAAGAACGCCCCCATTGTTGTCATTGCAAATTCGTAATAGCCAGATTGTTTAGAAGTTGACAGCATAACGAGTTTAATTAAAAGCAACGAAAATAAACACATCGAATTTGATGGTTAAATTTTTTTTTAATTTTTTGCTACATTATTTACTAGTGCTATATTTATAGGGTTTGAAACTTATTTAAAAAGTTTATTTGGAGCAAAACCACAGACTTAAATATTATTTATGTTTAATATTATTACGGTATGGCAATTCCGTGTCCTTCTACTTTGTTTTCTAATTTCCGCCGCCATTTTAAAATTCGCTCATACATTTCCTATTCTACTGTGAGAAATTTTCTAATTGTGTAAATATCGTGTTATAAATCATGCAAATAAGGGATTTCATCAGAAACAATGTTGTGTTGGGCACTTTTACTTTTAAAATATTTATTCGAGCAATCAAAGTACATAATAAAAGGGGAAAATAGCTCAAATGAATGGTTTATTACTATGCAGGGCTAATGCAGTGGCTTTTGCATTGGCTTTCTAAATGCCAAAAATTTTACTGTGCACTGTAAGTAAAGTATGTAAGACATTACCTTAGAAGAAAATAATATTAGTTATATTTTCCTAAAATGAGTTTGCAAATTATACTTGAATGCTTTTTTATAGCGAGTTAATAAATATACCGGGCGCTCACCTGGCAAAAAGGTAGCAGGAGTGCTACTTAGAATTTTTAATTTCTTGAAGCAGTTGCCAAAAAGTAATTTTGGATTTTTGTTGAAGTTTCATTAAGGTAAATATATAGGGAGACTATGTACTACTTAATGTGTGCGATAAAAAGCTCGATGCCATTGAAAAAGTAAGTGCAGGGCATTGTCCGTTTAGTTTCAGCATATTTTCAGTTATCGTTTTGTCCTTTTATTTACTTTATTTTAACTGTGACATACATATTTTAATTAAATATAGTACACACATAATTAAATATGCTAAAAATTGCAATTTCTGTTTTTGAAGAGGCAAAAACAGCCACTCATTTTAGAACACATAACGGTTGCGGAAATTATAATTACAGAATGATCTGTGTCATTTTGAAAGAAATTATGACAAACGACTCGAATGTTGCAGACACAAAAATAAGAAAATAATACTTTAATGGAAGAGTGGTGTGGACTTACATACGTACAAATCTTGGAAGTTCTCAACAAAACCCACAAATTCTCAAATTAAAAATATATATTTCATAGTGGAGGAGCTCTCAATAATTGCCGGCATTTGTGTGTACTTGAAATACTTTTTTCTCGCTTCACGTTGAACTCATCAAGCCTTCCGGCTCGGAAAAAGCTTAATAGCAGTAGCAATCATTGGTCAACGATGGCGGGCCACTGTCTTTTCTGCGCTGAAGCTCTTCTACGCTAATGACTTTTCTGCAGCAATCAATGTATTCGCTATTGTTGTTGTCCAATGCAAAAGTAGGTCTCTTCCCTGAAATTTAAACAGCCAGCGCTTTTCCAAAATTCAGTTCTTATGCTTTGAAAGCTTTGGAATTCGAATAAAAAAGCAAAAACCGCCTTATGCAAATTAGTAGCTGTGAAAAAGAAGCGTGTAAGTTTGTGTGTACGTATGTAGTCAAAATTGTTATAGAAATTTCGGTTGATTTCATGCTGGAAATCGTTAATCAATGAGCACCTAGTTTTGTGTAAGCAACAGATGGTAGCAAACAAATGTAAATAAGTGTGACGAATAACTGTGACTGCCGTCAATAGGCCATAGAATACCAAATAACAAAACACAAATGACGAGTCAAATGATGTGCTACAAACAGATATATGTAATTTCTCTTGTTGTACCGTTGTCGAAGAAAGTGTTTAAAAATTCGGTTAGAAATTTGTGTTTGCTCTTTCATTCGATTTGGGTAAAGAATAGAAGCGTACGAGTATAAGATCTTTTGACCTATGCGTAAAATAGTTTTATATATTATAATAATATTTGTGTGTGATGTTGAGCGATAATGTGATGTTGAGTGATAAGTTTAAAGTAGTTTCTTTTTTAAACTTTGCTGTTTTATATTAAGTACAATGTTTGAAAGGATATAGTGATTAAAATTAATAGAATATAATTTTTTCAGATATTTGAACATATGTATGTATGTATGTATATATTGTATATTCTCAATTCACACCGGTCTTTCTACTTAAAAAAGTTGGGCATAATATTAAATTTTCAATTTTTCATTTCGATTTTGCAATTAAAAAATTAAATTTAATTAAAAATTAAAATTTAATTAAAAATTGTATATACAAATTAAATTTGATTAATTTTTAAACTGGAAATTAATTTTAAATTTAATTAAAAAATTAAAAATATTATAAACTCAAATTATGTATAAATGTTGCATGCAAGTATTTTTTTTAATTTTTAATTTTATCTTATTTATGTTTTTTAATTGATTTGAAAATTTAAATGTCATTAATCTATTACAAATTTAAAATTTTTTTTTCCAAAAATCAGAATAAAATTTTTTTTCTAAATTTTTTATTGATTTGACATTTTAAATTTGTTTTAATTAAAAATTTAAATATAACTTTAATTTTAAAATTCAAATTTAAAAAATAACTTTTAATTTCCGAAATTCAGATTTAAAATTAAAAAAATATATATTTTGTAATTTACACATTAGTGTAACAAATAAAAATCATTTTCCAAAACCAAACCTCGAATAAAATGTAAAAAAGTCAAGATTCAAAGTGAAATTTTATTAAAAAATAAATTCAAAAAAAAATTGTAGAACGCGCGAAATAAAATATAAAATTAAAAAAATATATATTTTTTTGTAATTCTTAATTATTAACTTCCGTCTAACATTTTTTTAATTTTCAAACTGGTATTCATTATTAAAATTTACATTTTTCATTTTTAGATACTTTTTGGGATTTTTTTTATTTTCCATTCCGGTATTTGGTATTAGATATTTGAAAATTTTTTTAAATTAAGATTTTCGAAATTACAAAAGAAAAAAAAAAGTTTAAGTTTTAATTAAATTGTATGTATTTTTATTGCATAAGCAAATCTGTATATCAGCCATTTCTTTTTTTTTTTAGCATACTATTATTTTTCTTAACAACTTTAGTTTTAAAACAGCGTGCAAAGTTCTTAGAACTAAAAAATAATTATAATAATTAATAAGTATTAGTACTCATGTCTTTAAGCCACTTTAATTGTTCACTTTGCGCCAAGACCTGCACAATTCTTTGTTCGTTTTTGTACGGAATCGTAATTATGACAAAGGGAATGCATTATTTATGAACTCAAACAAAGAATACAAAATCATGTACGAGGTTTGATGCATACACTTGTATATATTACATGCAACAACACTTTGGCAGCAGACTTAGTCATTTGCACCAAAGTCTGTGGTCATGCTTGAATGCGGTTTTTGAAGAGGGCGCTTCCTTCGCCACACAATGACTAGATGACTAGATGCCAATGGCATCACATTAATTGCATTACATATGTACATGCTTACTTATATACTTCATAGCTACCAGATAGTTCTAACATTATAAATGGTTTATATTTCGTGCTTCCTTATACACACATACATAGACGCATATAAATGTACATAAATGGTGTTTCAGCCGTCTAGATTGGTACAGAGTTCTCAGGTTTAATATGTGCTTTGGTATAATTACGCCATAAAGCGGTTATTATAATCACTCAACTCATTGTTTAATAAAGGAAATTACGCGGGGTAAAGCAGAAAGTGTAGCAACGAAATTCTTTGTCGAAAGAAAGGGTAAACTAATGTCTGTCCATTATGCTTTTATCATACAAACGAGTTCTGACAACTGTCCACTGTTCACCTACATTTCCGTTATGAATTAAAGCACAAAATAAATAACAACAAAATTTCTTTGTTAACTTCTATGTACATATGTATGTATGTAGTTTGTATGCTTAGAGATGGCTAGTTATTTCTGAAATTTTTCGCGCAAACGAATCAAAGCAAGAAGGCATCAACTTTAAGATGTATGTATGTATGTGTGTGTTACATGTTGCTGGATTTCTTTGGTTACAAGTGATGCGTGCATACCTCGTGGAGGTGTCACTGGCTTCTAAAGAATGTGGAAAGGTGATTAGTTCGCATATAATAGCATTTTTAATCATTTTATCGCATGTAATAAGAAGATATTGCTAAAAAATTATATAAGCAAGGAAATAAGTTAACTTCAGTAGCGATAATATTCTTCTCAACAGCATCTTTTATAGCATAAAAGGATATAAATATATCGTTTTCTTAATTTATCTTCATTTAAATCGGTCAGTTTGTATGGCAACGATATGCTTTAGTGACACGATCTTAACAATTCATTTGGAAATTGTAGCACCGCTTTGGACAATCATCTGTGCCAAATTTTGTGAAGATATCTGGTCAATAAATAACTATACAAAGACTTGATGTTGATGGATCAGCTTGTATGGCAGTGTTATGCTTTACTGATTTGATCTGAAAAAAATTATGCGGAGATTATACTGTTGCCTTGAAAAACAATCCATGTCATATTTGATTAAAAATATCTTGTCAAATAAAAAGTTTTTCCTAAAAGAACTTGAATTTCATCTTTCAGTTGTATGGCAGTTGTATGCTATAATGATCCGATTTTGGCGGTTCCGAAGAATGAGCAGCTTCTTGAGGAAAAAATAATGAATCCAAAATTTCAAAACGATATCTCAAAAACTTGGGATTGATTTGCGAATATACAGAGACGAACAGACAGACGGACATAGCTAACTCGACTCAGCTCGTCATGCTGATCATTTATATTTATAGTTAGTAGTATCTCCGAGATTTGCTTTTGAGAGTTACAAACTTCTTGGCAAAATTAGTTCAGGGTATAAAAATGAATGAATTAACATAAAATTAAAATTTGTAGTTATTTTGTCCTCCTTCAAATCTTCATTAAAAAATAATTTTAAAATTTCTAGTTCCAATTATCGTAGTTAAGAATTAATAATAAATTTTTAATCCCAAATACCAGATAAAAAAATTGTATTCCGAGTTTATAATTAAAAAAATGTTGTTTACCATTTTAAACTAGAGCTCGTACAGAGCATTTTTCAATACTCAGCTGCATTCGTCGCAAACTTCAAACGCTTTGTAATTTTGTAATCTTCAAATCCGATGTTTCTAATAAAAATTATATGTATATGCAATTTTAATCACAAGAATTTTGAAATAAAAAAAATCGGAATTGAGAAAAGAAACTATAATTTTTCATCATTTTTTTTTTTAATAAAATTATTGCAGAACTGGTTTCTAGTGACATTATATTATATATTAACTGTGTGTTAACTATAATAAATACCATTATTCTCTGCTAAAAAATTTAATTAATTAATTAAAAATGTTCATAATTTTTTTTATTTATAATTATGTTCATTTTTTTTTTTAATAGAATTATGTTTATTTTTTTTTTAATTCATAATTATGTTTCAATAAAATAAAACACCAACTGTATTACATGACATTCCTCCACACCCTAGAACTTAAGAGTTTTACTTTTTCTAGTCTGCAACCAAACATATCATTCACGCTTACGACTCGCTTGTGGTGAATACGCACAGTACTCTTACAACTACTTTCTTAGTGCCATGGAAAAGTTCATTAAACCGTCAACGCACTTTTACGGTTTTCTAGAATTTCATTTCCACCGCAAACACCGTTTGTTTTGATTTACTTATTATACTTCTTTCCACTTCTCCCCTTTGCAGCATTCCTACACATGAGTATTTGTCATAGATGAGGTATTTAAATAACTGAAGAAAGATTATAACCGTACAAGTACACAGACACGGTCAAGCAAGCATTTTACATAATACAAACAAGCAAATGTGAACTTCAAAATTTAAGCAAATAAATATATATGTGTATACATACATACATATATTTTACAAAAAATAAATAAAAACATAAAAAAGCAACATAATTGCTTAAAGCTGAGATAACTTAATTAAATATTCTAACAAACAAGATGTCAGTGTATGATCCGCATAATCTCTGGCTTTTTATAGGCTCTATCTTGGTTAAATACAATTTACAAAAGCATTATGTACTTAATTAGGTCTTAACAATAAATCTTTTGTTCTCTCTTTTGTTTTGCTCGTAAGTTTAAGCATTTCTTGCGCTGATTGAATAATACAATTTTATTTTAATTTCATAAATTTATAGTTTTAACAAAACTAAAAAATTAAAATTTTTGAAGAATTTAAAAAAAAAAATTTTTTTAGTTCTTCTTAATTTTGCACGCTAATTGTTCCATAAATGGCATTAGCAACATCACAGTATAAACAATAACTTCTTTCACGTCTTTTTTGTTTGTTTTTTGCCCTAGTTTCGGTTTTATTATATACGCTCCATCGAATTATGGAATCTTGTATTAACCCATTTGGGCATTTTCATTTATTAATTGCATTTTAATAGTACCTATAGCTCTCCTTCGCCGGAAATAATTCGAAACACACACAGTAAAAGTTTGTTCTTCTATTTTTTTTTTTTTCATATTTCTTGAGCTTAAAAGCGAAAAGAATTTATATTACAGCTCACATAAAGTAACGTTCATAAAAATATAATATTTTTCATCATAACCACAGATTTCATTTTCTAGTTGAAATCTTATAGAAATTCACTTTTTATTTTTAATAAAATGTATAAAAGCACATTACTTTTGCAAGTGAATGTAATAACTATTTTAATATGCAAATGTGTTACTTTGACAAACCTCACCAAAGTTTTATTTTATTAACCGACTTTCATTGTAATGCATTTCAAGAAAATAAAGAATTTTCACTTAATTTTATAATATAAATGTTTTTCAAGTTTATTTTCTTTGCGTGTTTCTTTCGTAAATAGTTGTTTCACCCACCAGGGAAATAAAGTTCATTGTTTGAGTCTTTTGTTTGCGACAATTTAGAGTAGCACATACAACTTATATGTTGTATAGTATGTACATATAAGGGTGGGTAAAAAAACTATTATCTTCTTTCTTTGGGTAAGCTAAAAAAGTGGAGTTCTTCTCTTCTTTATTGGCGTAGACACCGCTTACGCGGATTACAAGAGCGCCAGTCGTTCTTCCTTTTCGCTGTTTGGCGCCAATTGGAGACTCCAAGTGTAGCCAGGTCCTTCGCCACCTGGTCTTTCCAAAGGAGTGGAGGTCTTCGTCTTCCTTCGCTTCCCCCGGTGAATAGATTCAGAGCTGGAGTGCTTTCATCTATTCGGACGGCATGACCTAGCCAGCGTAGCCGCTGTCTTTTAATTAGCTGAACTATGTCAATGTCGTCGTATATCTCGTACTGGTCATCGTTCCATCGACTGCGGTATTCGCCATTGCCAATGCGACATAAATCTTCCGCAGAACATTTCTTTAGCAAAACTCGTAACGACAACTCATCAGATGTTTCATCGTCGACATGCGGCGACTGTCTGCTTCGCTTCTTTATCAAAACTGGAGGAAGCTTATTATGGCCAATGATATCGATGTCATCGGCGTACGCCTTCTCTAGCAGTAGATTGAAGACGTCGCACGATAGGGAGTCGCCTTGTCTGAAACATCATTTGGTATCGAACGCCTCGGAGAGATTCTTCCAAAAGCTGACGGACCTCTTGGTATTGCTCAACGTCAGCTTACACAGCCGTATTAGCTTTGCGGGAATATGTCCCAAATTCAGACATAGCGACATAAAGGCAGCTCCTTTTCGTGCTGTCAAAATTAGCTTTAAAATCGACGAAGATGTGGTATGTGTCGATCCTCTTTATAGATCCTCTTTCCAAAAGACTTGGCGCATGGAGGTCAATTGTTGATTATTCAAACCTGAAGTCACACTGTTACCGCTGGGATTTAATCTCTCAGTACGCTCGATAGAACCTTACAAGCGATGTTGATTAGGTTAATCCCACGGTAGTTGGCGCAGATTTTGGGGTCTCCCTTATGTCAATTGGGCAAAGTACACTTAAATTCCAATTTTCGGGCATGCTTTCTTGTTTTTCAGACGGGTAATTGCTATTCGAAATACGTTTGCAGTGATAGTTATCAAAAGGGGGAGTGTGGCGGGTCCCAAACGCAGCACACAATCTTGAAGAGGTATGATTCGCTTTCTCACATTACTGGGATTCCCATATTCGGCATCTGAAGGATTGAATAGTTTTGGTTCAACTTTGACAATTTTTAGTCATAAAGTTTCATTCTGATACATTGATTGGATCTTGATTTGTGAACAGAAAAAATAGAAAAATTTGGTCAAATTTAAAATTGTGTTACGTAGGAAGTAGGCGTGGTTGCAGTCCGATTTTGCCCATTTTCACTCTAAAATGTAAGAATGTCAGGATGATATTAACTACTGAATTTGGTTGAAATCGATAGAGTAGGGGCCAAGATATAGGTTTTCACTTAAATGGGGGCGGTGCCACGAATAATGTCTATATTTGACAATGGCTCTTATACAGCCTTTTTGTACCGTCTTCAGTGTAGAATGTATGTATGTCTCTGCCGCATTTAGTTATAGACTGATTCAGTGGCGTAGCTACAACTTCGGGCGCCCTACCTACCTACAAGTTTCATGAAGTGGTTCGAACAATAGTGAATTTTTACAAAATATCTTCCATATTAATTATATAAAATTTAGGAACTAGAAGCCACGCAAATTCTGAAGTTCCAAAATTTTCACAATACGGTTTTTGAGGAAATTGATAGTAAATTTACAAGACATCTTATTAAAAGCCATAGAAAAAACCCATTTTTTATTTATTATACATTTCTTCAATTGGACTGGAAGCCTACAAGACGTTAACGACAGCTACCTGCATCAGTTGGATCTTGTGAAAGATCATTTAGAAAACTTAAATTAATCAAACCTTACTTGAGATCGACCATGAGTCAGAGTAGACTGTCCAATCTTGCGATTCTCTCAATAGAATGTGAAACTGCTTCAACTTTAAATTACAATGATATGATGTGATTTTGCAGCGATCAAAGCTAGAAAAGTGCATCTTTAAGTTCTATCACTATTTTTAAGAAAGGTATAAGCCAAAAGATTTAAGGAAAATTCAAAGACTGAAGAGTATTCGAGTAAAAATTAATATTTTTCATTGTTATTCAGATTATAACATTGTGAGTGTACAACTCTTTACCTTTTATAATAAACTTTGTAAAAAAATGTGTTCATTATGATTTACATGGAGCCGGAAAAATTGCGTATGCCTAAGGGACTATGGTTTCGAGCTAGCGCTTTTTCAGGCAAAGTGTCTTAGGGATTATGAAAAATTACTCCTCAAAATATCGATCCGCTCTATTCTATCTATATAAAACCATTTAGAGAGCAAGACTTCAAGGTTGCAGATCCCCTGCGCCAAATTACAGCTTTGTACCTTAACATAGTGCTTACATTTAATAATGATAATAATGAAATTTATAGATTTTATCAAAGTTATGACTGCTTTGAAAGCGAATATTGGAAGAGTTTTATATTACTAGCTGACCTAACTATGTTAAGTTAGAAATTTTTTAGACTCTATGATAGGAGCAAACTATCAACTTAAACTATCTCCGCACTTATTTGAATAAATTTTAGTATGCTTTTGGGAATTATAGTAACAATTATAGAGAGCGATTCCAACCAGATCTGAAAGTGATGGAAAAAAATGTAAGTTGATGCGAAAAAATGGTTTATCCGGTTCTTAAAAAGAAAATGTGAAATGAAAAGTTTTAAAAGAGATGCTTATACAAGGAGTCTCAATGAAGTATAATGTATGTTTTCGGTAATTTTCTCTCTGCTTACTTCGATGTATCTTTATTTTGTATTTTTTTAAACAAAACTGACTTTATAAATAGTATATATGGCATTTTGTTCACGTTTTCTAATTTTTGTAATGCAAAATGATAATAAGGATTTACAAATAAACGAGAGCAAATCTAAGAAGATCATTCATAGTTTCATGAATTATGGGTACAAATACTTGTATGGTAGTCGAAAAAGGCTTTTCGTATTTCTAATCAAATTTCAACTTATTTTTTTATATTTATAATGAACTTTAATGAATCAAATATGTACCATTTTTGTCGACCACTTTTTTCTATTTTTCCGCTAGAGACATTATTCCATTAGTGTTAAACTGTTTTGGTTTCTCGGCGAAAAACCACGACAAGTAATATTTACAGGCTTCTCTTGAAGAAAACTTTACTCCATTAAGGGAGTTCTGCATTGGCCGAAACAAATGGTAGTGCGATGTTGCAAGGAGAGGGCTATTTGGTGAATGCATCAAGACTTCCCAGTTTTTGCCGAGTCATCAAAGATGTGTGTGGTCTAGCGTTGTTCTGATGGAAGACGAAGTCTTTTCTGTTGATCAGTTCTGTTTTTCTGTTTTTTTCTTATCAGTTATTGACAGTAAAATGTAGAATCAATCGTTCGACCAGGCTGGAGCAGCTCATAGTGGATGCTTCCTTTCCAATCCCATCAAACACTTAGCATAACTCATTTCAGGCTTCAATCCTAGCCTTGCGACCATTTGTTGAGCTTCATCACGCTTGGACCATGATCTTTTTTGCACATTATTGTCACATTTGATCCACTTTTCGTCTCCTGTTACCATTCGCTTCAGAAATGGTTCGATTTCATTTCGTTTCAGCAAAGAATCGCAAATGTTAATTCGGTCCATTAAATTTTTCACAGACATCGAGCTTCTTTTTGTAGCCAGCTTTTTTTTTAATTGTTCAAAACCGATTGATGATGAATGTCGAGTTCCTTAGCGATGTTATGGCTGCTTATATGACGGTCCTGGTCAATCTTTTCCATAATTTCATTGACGTTTTCAACGATATGTCGACCAGAGCGAGGTGCATCCTTCGTAGAACGGAAACGAGCGAACCCAAATTTCATTGGTGGCTTGCTTGGCATTCTTCCCTTTTTTACACAAAAATATCATATTTCTTCATTATTTTCACTCATTTTTGTACTACTGTAATTTTTTTCAATTTCCCGAATTTAATTTTTTTTTGGTTAAATGAAGCTTAACATCAACTTTCAATGTAATTGGTAGCACTGGAGATATACGACTGCAACGACGTCTATATATCCAAATTCGATCTTATATGTAGAGAAACAAAACCAGTGTTCCATAGACCAGTGCAATACATGAATAGAGTAGAGAATAAATTTACCGCAATTGTTTGCCTAATGGGAGATAATTCTAGCCCTAAAAGGTTACATGGACTTACGCATTTCGAAACATTGATTATTTTTTTATTAAATTCTAAGACACATCTAGAATATTGTCCTAAGCTTCCAAGTAGATGAGAGTAATAAATCCAATTTTCAGTTTTTTTCCTTCGTCCAAGTTCAAAGTTAAGGTTTTAACTATAACATGTATTTTTTCACCTGAAATGATCCTGAAAGGAGTTATCCTGCCAACACGGACGCTTTTTTCCGAGAGGTCACCGGAAATGGCGTCGCAATGACAGAGTTTAAATTTTTTTTTTAATTTCAGATTTTTTTTGTTAATGTGTGGTAACAATAAAAAAATCGAATAAAAAATTTCATTTTTATATGAGAAAAAACTTTTGTAAAAATGCTGTTTTTTACCCGAGGAAACCCATGTAACCCCTTAAATATCGATTTTTATAACCTCTCTGCTTATGACCGATTTTTTGGTATAAAATCTGACAATCTGTAAGATACGTATATCTTAACGAAATTCAGAGGGCAACTTTTTCTGATAACAGTGAGTCGTGATGCTAAAACTAGATAACATTAGTTCAGTACTTCCTCCTTGTAGGCATGTTACTTTTTACATAATGGCATAACATTATGAATATTTCCTGCCTTTATTGATATTATAAACACAGCCTTTATATGCAATTTAGTACTGGAATTTCATAATATTTAACGTAGCTTTTTCTTCCGGTTTATTTAATATACATTTTCTCACATTGTAATTATTATTGGCATATCTTTGAATAAACCTTAACATTTGAAGGCTAAAAGTTAGGCCAATTACTTTAATACGTCGCATGGTACAACAAAACTTATATAAATGAAAAAATATATAATTTATGCAATGCTACTGATGCGATTTCTAGGAAATGCAACCACCTATAATTATACACGTCGAGACTTTGTTGCATTTTCCATTCAAACGGAACGATATTCAATTGCTTTTTTTTATTTTTATTTTTTTTTTTTAAAAATCATGTGCGCTCATAACACTATTATACTCACTGTTATACCCTGAACAGGTAATATTAAGTAGTAGTAGTTAAGAAGGAAACGTCGGCGCGTCTGAGGCTATTTAGTCATGTCCGTGTGTATAAGTGCGAAGTATACCCTCAGGGCACAATAGACCAAAGGTCGCCTCATCTTCAATCAATACCCTCAGTTTCTGAATTATCGATCTGAAATTTTGTACATGTCCTTTTCTTTCCAAATAGCTGGTCGGAATCGCCGATATCGGAACACTTTAGCACAAGCTGAGCTTTCCGAATTATGTCCTTGTATGGCAAAATTTTTTAATTGACAGGTTAACTTCATGAAATTCAGCATAAATTATGTTCCTAGAGAATGTTAGAATCTTCGAACAATTTTTTTTTCAGATCGGACTACTATAACGTATAGCTGCCATACAAACCGAACGTTCGGAATCATGTCAATGTATGGAAAACTTTTTTAGTTGACGATATATCTTCACGAAATTTGGCACGAACTATTGCCTAAAGCAACGGTGCAAATTGCGAAAACATTATTCAGATCGGATCAATATAGCCTATAGCTGCCATACAAACTAATCAATTTAAAACCAGTTCCTGTATGGAATCGTGTGTATTTGAGTAGATATCTCTATAAAACTTCGCATAGACTATTATCCTAGGCAATTATGCAAGCTCCGTAAAAATTATTCAGATCGGATCACTAAAGCCTATAGCTGCCATACAAACTGAACGATCGCAATTAAGTTTTCGTGAGAAGCCTTTTGTATATATGAAGGGCATTAGAGCTTCGGTGCAAACGAATTTAAAGTTTTTTCTTGTTATTGCATTTTTTTCGTTTTGGAAATTATATTTTTTTCCGCGAATTCGCAAACTCACTTCCACTTAACGAATGCAATGGCTGCTCAGCGTCGAAAGCATAATTAATGAATGAAATGCAATTTTTGTGGTTACAATTTTCGAAAGCACATACAATTGCTTGTAAATCAAAATCTCCCAGAGGCATACTTTTATGAGATACATACATATGTATGCTGAGAATTTGGCGCGAACACTTGCCTGCCAACATAAATTCACTTGCACCTAGTTGTGTCTGTTTATGCACGTGCGTAAATATTTATAACCGCACCTATGCGCAGACATACAAACATACATATGTACATAAATATTTATAAAAGCGATCGTCTGTCAGAGCTGCTCTTGACATGCAGGTGAAAGTGCGAGTGACAGCTGTAGTTATTTGGTCGTGTTTATTTGCGAATTCAACGAGTTGAGCGTCATAAAATTAAAATGTCTGAGATTTTCAGAAAAATATTTGCACTAAATGAAATTTATTTATATAAAAAAATAATTATTGCTTTTATTTACGCTTGTAAACTAGTCTAAGTGTATTCCTCATTATGTTTAATTATATTTAGATGATAACATATAAAATAAACTCGATTTTCTTATGCATTTCAGAGCTGTTATATGCACCGGACGCTGAGTGTTTTCCAATTTTATGCGCGCTTTATGAGTTAAGATGCTGTAAGTTTATAAAAACCAATAAGTTTGTAATAGAAATGAGAAGATGTTAACTTAGGTTGCACCGATGCTATAATAACCTTCACAAATAATAAAGTTTTCTATGCAAGAACTTGATTTTGATAGTTCAGTTTGTGGTCCGTACTTACTTACAGGGTGGTCCATATAGTTAGTTGTTTTCAATAATGCATAAAAAATTAATTAATTAATATGTTCTTGGAGTAGTCCCATGAGACTGCATTTCCATTATTTATGGAACTTGACTATATTCGTAATTTTAGAAGGCATTTTCTGTGTCATCTGTTGAAGCTTATACCATAAATGGTAGCTTTGCCTTATGTGAATGGATCGTAAATAAATCTGTTACATAATACTCGAACTTTATGAAATTTTTTAATTCTCAATGACATTACTGAGAAGAATTTGTATGCTTAAGCCAAAGATGGCCACTTACAGCTTTTGAGTAAAAGTCACTTGATAATAGAACATGTTCAAATTGCTTATCAAAAAGTTCCTTCTTTACCGATTATCATTTACTCGCATACTGAAAGAACCATTCGAAATTATTCCTTCATCTTACTCCAATATTAATCTCTGCCCGAAATTTCAATTACATCGCCAGGTGTATCGGTATGAAATGAGCGTGGTTTTGTGAGAATTAAATAATAATTTTAAATTAAAAGTAAAAAAAAATATTCAAAGTATTGGCTTTTTACACATTATGGTCACCTTTCGGGCAATTTGTGGATGCAATGCCAATAGAAAGATTTGTCTTTTGAAGCAAACCAATTAGATACCCAATTTTCGACTTCTGCGTAGGAATCGAAGTGCTGGTCAGTACTTTAATTGTAACCTGAACCGATTTTGCTGTGTGTACAGGTGCATTGTCGTGTAACAAAATTACTTTACCGTATCTTCTGACCCATTCTGGGTCAATCAATGTATGGTTCGAATTGTTCATTTAGATTTTAGAAGCTCATGATATACCATAGCCTTCTGATACCACCAAACATAAAGCCTTCTTACCAAATCAATCTGTTTTTGCAGTCAAAGTCGATGATTCTCCCGGAATAACCCTTGATTTTCTCCATTTAGGATACTTGAAATAAATCCATTTTCCATCGCCATTGACAATTCGATGCAAAACTGGTACTCTTTCGTGTCTTGTTTAGCTAAACCTTCTCAACCATAAATCCAGGCTGGGCCATAGTTTGAGTCGGCTCACCTCTTTTCCATCACGACCACTTTCACTTGACATAAGTGATTCACTTTTCAACACCAGTAACCATAGGCTGGGATTGGCAGTTGGTTTTTTTGCATTAACTCGTGTGGCTTCCATACATCGAGCTTCTTTTTGCATTCAGCCTTATTTAAATAGTACCATAAGGCTTTTTGTGCAATGTCTAGCTATTGGTAAACCGAAACAGGGCTTACATGACGGTCAGACTCAACGATTTCCATTATTTTATCGAAATTTTCGACAATTAGTCTCCAAAAGCGTGATACTTCTTTGACGTCAAAATTACCGGGATTGGCCTTTAGAGTATCAGAACCACCCAAAATATTCACATTTTCAGCCGCATGACTTGGGTGTTCACAAAGGTCGTGTATTTTCTTTTGGCTGGTGTCCATGTATGAATTCTGAGTCAAGCAATCACAAACCTGTCGGAGAAGTTTTTTAGCACAAAATCTTACCTTTTCAACGGCATATAGCTTTACTGGATCGCACTTAAGCCAGGAGATACAGATTATCAAATCCATATATTACAAAAATTATGAATATCTTTTTACCAGATCTTTATAGCTTTGCATAATAAAACTAACTAAATGGACTACCCTTTCATACATATACATATGTACATTTATAACTTATGTCATAGACTAACGCTCCACATTTCATGTGCCCCATCTGTATGATTCAAGTCATCACATCAGCTCATCTGTCGCTAAAACCCACTGAAGCACACAATCTAAACAAAAACAAAATCGAACACTTATAAACATTCCACGCAGACGACAGATACTATTGAAGAATCATCAGGAATCGGTGAATGACACAATGGCCGATAGTCGTGAACGTATACGTGGTCCACCACGTGATGGTCGCGAATTTCTCACCAGTCCCAGACAAGTATTGCGACGTTTAATGTTGCTCTCCGAGGGACGTCAATATAGAGAGGCGGCAGGTGTTGTGGGTCGACTGGGACCGTCCGTTTTGCGTTCAGTCATAGCAGAGTTGCCCATCGACTTGCTGCTGGAACATTTACCGCACAGCGCCTATCTGCTGGAGTCATTTTTCACAAGGTAAAACCTGAAATTTATGAAGAATTAAATTTTGTGCATATTCTTTAAAGAAGGCTATGTTTTATTAATAAGCTATTCGCTGCTTACAGATTAATCACAGTCAATCCCTCACCAAAACCGGATGTACCCATAGAATCAGTTGTTTGGCAGCTGGTGCGTCTCTTTTCATATCCCCACGAGTCAGGTATGCGGCAACGTTGCGCGAAGCTTACACAGGCCATAGCTCAGTATGAACCCAGTTTGCGTCAGGCACTGCGCGAGCGGCGAAAATCCTTCGATAACGCCGTGCAAGGTTTGGGTGTGCACGGTTTGACCACAGACGCCACCGGACAGTTAATATCACTGCATCATGCGCTCAAGACCGAATTGCAAAGACATTTGGATATATACAAAATGGCCATACATAAATTGGAAGAGCTGAGCATGGTGACTGCGCATCAAGATCCAGCACATTCCTCCCATCAACGCTTGCTTGCCATCAACTACGGTGACATACAACAAAGACTGATCGAGAACAAAACCCTGCTCACCATGCTGGATAAGCCGGCCTTAAAGCAGCTGGCAAGTCTTGTAGAGAATCTTAGTCAACGTGTGGAGAATGATAAAGAGGTGTTGAAGTGTGTGGGCCAAGTGAAACGTTTAGATGGTAAAGCTTGTATAGAGAAACGTCCGGCGGCCGGTTTATTAATGAACTTCGCGCAAGGTTGCGAAGCTGTGCTACAGCTTATGGGTCCCGAAAGTCTACCGACAAGCCCGACTGCCATTTGTAGCGGTAGCAACAGTAGTAACTGCAGTGATGGCTATCATTCGGATGATTCAACCAGCGAAGAAACGAGGTAAGGCAAGAAACACGCCACAAATGTGGTGAAAGTTTTTTATTTGCTATTTAGTGTTTTTTCTTAGCATTGGCCTTTTTTGGGTCATTATGTGTGGGTGACCTGTCGAAAAGTTCCAAAGTAATTGACAATGATTTTTCGTACTCAGCGTGCAAATCATTAATGACACAATTTAATCTAATATTGACCTTATAAGGCACGAAAGCTTCAAGACGAATATTTGACCTTATTTAATGTAAAGGGTGTTTATTTAGACGCGCGGTTTCCAAGAAGAAATAAAACTCATATAATTTCATGTTGGGGCCAAGAATTTAGCTTTATATTTGGGAAGATTTGCCATTATGTTTTGAAAACGATTTCGGGCAAGTGGCCGCCGTGGCTGGTTCTATTAAATTCCAACCGAGTGGCCCAGTTTTCAATAACTTTCTGCAGCAACTGCCGTCGTACGTCTCAGGCTTATCGGCATAGATAAGCGACTTCGTATAACCACAAAAAATATAGTCCAGCGGTGTTTAATCGCACGATCATGGAGGCCACTTCACAGGCCGGCGATGCGATGTAATGCCCTCACCAAATGTATCCTTCAATAAATTGATTGTTGCTTTGGTTGTATGGCATGTAACGCTGTCTTGTTGGAACCAAGGGTCATCCGCACCAACATCCTCCAATTCAGACACGAAAAAGATGATTAATTACTTTTTCGTTCTATAGCAATCCCGATGGACCAATGGTTCCCTGTACCCTTTTTGAAGACATAATGGCCTCTCTACAATGGCTTGTGGTTTATCATCACTCTAAATGACAATTTTGAATATTAACGAGTGGGAAGAAGCTATTAGAGGAAAAGGGCAATCAGCTTCTTTACGGATGTTTCAAAGCTTGGTGGGAAATTTGGTAGAGGGGTTTACTGTCAGGAGCTTTTTATCAATTCCAGCCTCAGGCTTCCTGGTTATTGCAGTGTTTTCCAAGTCGAGGTTTCAGCCATTAAGGTAGCAGGAGATTTACTGCCCCGGAGTGCAGTTTTCTTCAGAGAAGTAACCATCAGATGGCAAAGAGGCGATACTAACTCATTAACTTTGCGTTCAGGGTTGATCAAAGAGTGCCGAACCTCGCTATTAATAGCATCGAGTGTCTTTGCGATAGGACTGGCATGGGTCTCACGTCACTGCGAAACCGTAGATTATTGTAAAGCTAATGAGCTAGCAAGGAAAGATCCCTATAACCGTTATCGGTAGAATGGGAGCGTGTCAGTGCTTCCGTATCATTTTGTGTGCTATTACCAGATAGCTGGGTATCATGAAGCTCAACAGTGAAGAGATTTCGAAATGACGGAAAATTGAAATCTTGTGTTAATTTTGGAACACCCTATGTATCTAGGTATTCTGAAATTCATCTAGAAATTTCTAATTGAAACTAATTTGCAGTGAAATGGTTACTCAATATCGCACGCTATATTTGGAGAACCGAACAGACACTTTGGAGGCTTTGGATGGATTGCCGCAGCTGAAACATGTTCAAAATTTGAAAGCGAAAATACTCTTCTCGATAATTGTGGTAAGTTTAATATATATAGTACATATACCTTTAATGGTTATATGATACCTACCATTCACCGCTTCTCCGCTCGCTAAATATGAGGTCTGCCCTCTCTTCAAACAGTTTCTATATGGAATTATATAATTTATTTATTTGAATTCAAAAGGAGGGAGCCTGTTGATACCTCATTTAAGTGTTACAATTGTCTGCTGATATCTCTATAACATACATATATATATCTATAATAATTTTATCTTGCCAGTTTACCATATGATCAAATTTGACTCGCACTGGTCCATTCAAACTACGCGTGTAAACTGGATCGGTGAACATTCTTTCCTTGATTGATTCAACTTTGCTTTAAATTTGCATGAATCAGATCTCCATTTGATCATAAGCAATTACCTAGTGTGTTTTTGACATCTGTTTGTTTACGACGCGAAAAGCTTGTCTGGCGAATTTTACTGTGGAAAAAATGGAACAACGAGATGGCTTAAAATTTTGTTTTTTAATCTGTTCACAATTACGGAATCCTTGGAAATGTTGTACAAGTGTTGCAGGGAGTCCACTTTATCACGAACACAAGTATTTCAGTGGCACAAAGTATTCAGGGAAGGTCGTAAAATCATCGAAAACTTCCCTTAAGCGAGTCGTTCATCCACCTCAGATAATGAAGATAACATCGAAAACGCTAAAAAATGAGATGAAACGAAAAAAAATAAAATTAATGCTTAATGGCCTTCACTGAAGACTTTCCAAGCCAAGGCTATATACAATAGGGTGATTCAAAAAAAAATTTTTTTTTTCGTATGGTACTCGGAAAAATAGGTTCCTAGACACCTCTAGGACCATACTAAAAAAAAAATTTTTTTTTGAATCACTCTAATATACAAGTATAACAAGTGCAAAAATTGGAATTTACTTATAATGGCCCAGGAGCCTACTTTGAAGGCGATAATAAAGATTTGTATTAAAATACGTGAAAATTGAGTTTATTTTTGTCAGTCCGGGTCAAATTTGATCAAATGTGATATTACATTTATACCAGTTGCCTGTTCGATTCGCGCATTATTTGCTTACATACAAACATAAAATCAATCAAATAGACACGCAAATATAATTTTTCTGCCCTGAAAGCGAATAAGTCGTGTACTTTACAAACCAAAAACACCAACAACTTATCTACCGACTAAAGAAAGCTTGTTTGCGATTAACACTTTTGCTTTCATCAATCGCTCCATTTTTTCAAATGCTTATTATTACCCAAAATTATATGAAATAACGTGCTATAATTATATTGAAATATTCAAGTGCTGACCCATTGACTGTGGCAAGTTGCGAAACCTAGTCGCTTAATTATAGTGAATTATAACAGCTAAAAATACCTGTGGCTGGCTGACTCTAGTAGAAAGTGATTTTGAACGCCTACAGGCATGCTCCTATTAACAAGCGCGGCTGCACGCCTTTGAAAAAAAAAAAATTATGTGTGAAATTTGCAACAGCCGATTTTAGCCTAAAGAAACTGATAGAAATTCGATGATGATAATGATGATTGGCAATACTGTCTACAAGCTATTTTGCATCATTATTATTATACTCTCGCAACATGTTGCTAACGAGAGTATTATAGTTTTGTTCACATAACGGTTGTTTGTAAGTCCTAAAACTAAAAAGGTTTCAGATATAGGGTTATATATACCAAAGTGATCAGGGCGACGAGTAGAGTCGAAATCCGGATGTCTGTCTGTCCGTCCGTCTGTCCGTCCGTCCGTCCGTCTGTCCGTCCGTCCGTGCAAGCTGTAACTTGAGTAAAAATTGAGATATCATGATGAAACTTGGTACACGTATTCCTTGGCTCCATAAGAAGGTTAAGTTCGAAGATGGGCAAAATCGGCCCACTGCCACGCCCACAAAATGGCGGAAACCGAAAACCTATAAAGTGTCATAACTAAGCCATAACTAAAGATATTAAAGTGAAATTTGGCACAAAGGATCGCATTAGGGAGGGACATATTTGGAAGTAATTTTTTTGGAAAAGTGGGCGTGGCCCCGCCCCCTACTAAGTTTTTTGTACATATCTCGGAAACTATTATAGCTATGTCAACCAAACTCTACAGAGTCGTTTTTTTCAGGTATTTCCATATACAGTTCAAAAATGGAAGAAATCGGATAATAACCACGCCCACCTCCCATACAAAGGTTATGTTCAAAATCACTAAAAGTGCGTTAACCGACTAACAAAAAACGTCAGAAACACTAAATTTTACGGAAGAAGTGGCAGAAGGAAGCTGCCCACAGGCTTTTTTTAAAAATTGAAAATGGGCGTGGCGCCGCCCACTTATGGACCAAGAAGCATATCTCAGGAGCTACTAGACCGATTTCAATGAAATTCGGTATATAATATTTTCTTAACACCCTGATGACATGTACGAAATATGGCTGAAATCGGTTCACAACCACGCCTTCTTCCAATATAAAGCTATTTTGAATTCCATCTGATGCCTTCTTAGTATAATATGATGATAGCGGAATAAAACTTTACACAAATACGGTATATGGAAAATATGTAAATGACGGATAATGAAATCTCGATTATCACTTTATCATGCGAGAGTATAAAATGTTCGGTGACACCCGAACTTAGCCCTTCATTACTTGTTTTTTTGTTTTTGGTGACCTAGCGGCACTTGAGAGCGTTATAGTTAAACACAAATGGATACATTAACTGAAAGTATGCCTAAAGAAACCAAGAAAATTGGTTTCAATAAATATGATAATGATGATGCTCAGGTGTTTTGGTTAACAGTCTCGGGTAATCATCATTTCATCAACGCAATAAAGTATTATTGAGTAATTTGTTTCGACTGCTTCGACACTTGAGAACAACCTAAGCGCTCGTGAATGCTCAAACTACAATCACAACACAATAATAACCATAATTAAGCTAAAGTATATTTTCTACACATAATTGAGAAGTTTTGTATGCCTTTCAGTTGTCATTTCGTCTGTGCCATGCTATGCGCGAAAGGAAAGTGATTGAAGTGCGTCGGATATTGAATTGCGCCTTGGACTCGTCGAGTGAGAGTACGCTTGCCTTGGATCGTGCGGTGCGCACACATTTGCAGGAGACCGTTGAATCATTTCCGGTCGGAGAAATCGAACGTTCCGTTTTCAATCAGGTATATTTGAATGCATAAAATGTTTTTAAATAATTTATTATTAACAAATTAAAAAAAATATATAATTTAATAAACATTTGAAAGAGTTTTTTTTTTATTTTGTAATCCTTAACTTAATCGAAAATAGTTTTAAAGTTAATCATAAAATATTTGGGATTAAAAAAAATTTAATCTTAAAAATCAGATTAAAATTTTCATTGGAAATTAAAAAAATGTAAATTCCAAGATTATATTTAAGAATCAAAAAATATATTGATTTCAAAGTTAAATTTTTCGTGTTTGAATTTTTCCATTTCGATTTTTTTTAAGAAAGCTTTTTTTTAATAAAATATCAATATATTTTAATAATATTTGTTTGGTTTATGTTTAATTAAAATTATAATAATATTTTTTTATTTCATACTTTAAATTTTAAATGAAAAAATATATCTAAAAATAATAATAAAAATATTTTTTTCAATTTTTGATTCCAAAATTTTGGAATTTTTGTTTTTTAATTTTTAAATATTTAATTTTATTAATTAAATTCACATATATTTATTTTCTTAATTTTAAAGTTTTAACCCCAAAGTCGGAATTAAAAGTTTAATAAAATTTTTATCATTTTTAATAATTTTTTTTTATTTATTACTCTAAATATTATATAAAAAAATAGTTTTTCAATTTTAGTTCAAAAATCTGTGATTAAAAATAAAATAATCAATTTCTAATTTTATTAATTAAATTCACATATATTTATTCTTTTAATTTTAAAGTTTTAACCCCAAAATCGGAATTAAAAGTTTAATTAAGTGTTTAATCGCAGATGTTTGATATTAAATATTGAGAAAATATTTTTTAATTTAAAAGTAAAAAATGAAAATAGTAATTTTTATTATTTTAATTAAGTAAAACAAAAATATTTTCAAGCACAAAATCAGAATTAGAAATTGAAAATTTAATTTTTAACACCAAAATTTGAATTTAATTCTGAAAATCTAATTTTAAAAATTAGCACTTTAATTTTTTAATTAAAAATTAGTCTTTCAATTTTTAATAATCTTCTGGGATTAATAATTAATTATTAAAATTTTAATTTTATGAATTAAATTCACATTTATTTTTTATAATTTTAAATCTTTTATCTCCAATCGGAATTAAAAATTTAATTAATTTTTTTTTTAATTTTTAAATATTCAATTTTATTAATTAAATTCACAATTTATTTTTTATAATTTTAAATTTTTTATCTCAAATCGGAGTTAAAATTAATTAACTTTTTTTTAATTTTTAAATATTCAATTTTATTAATTAAATTCACAATTTATTTTTTTTAGTTTTAAATTTTTTATCTCAAATCGGAGTTAAAATTAATTACATTTTTTTTTAATTCTTAATCGCACAAGTTTAATATTAAGATGGGAAATATTTTTAATTTAATAATTGGATTAAAAAATAAAAATAATATTAATAATTAAAGTTGATTAATAAAAATAGTTTTTATATTAATAGTTTTTATTAATTAAATTTAATTATTATTATAATAATTATTATTATTTTAATTAAGTGCGACATTTTTAATCCCCAAATTAAGAACTAAAAATTTTACTTTTAATCCTAAATTGGAATTTAATTTTAGAATCCAAAAGTTTGGAATTATTTTGATACAAAGTTTTTGAATTTTTTTAATCCAAAATTTCTTTATCAAGCAACATTTTTTTTATAAAAAAATTTCCAATCTTAATTATTACCACATTTATATTTTTATTCCACAGGTGCTTTCCACTCTCCACGAATATCCCTGCTTGGAGTCATGTCCACCTTTAACGCACTTCGTCAGCGCCTGTGTGCGCTTGGCTTGGCGCATGATTAATCAGAAGTCACCTTATTACCTTGATACTGATTTCAATCTTGGTAAAGAAAAAAATGATTATTTTTTTATAAAAAGATTTATTTAATATATTTTTTGTATTTGAAACAGGTTTCTTGCGCCCGGAAAAGCACGAGCGGCATACGCAATCAGATCGGCGCTCCGACTTGATCAAAGCATTTCTTTGGCCAGCGCTGATGCAGAACAACCACTGTGTCTTTAAAGCGATAGTAGCCACTTAGTAAAAGCTTGCGACTTCCAAAAACGCGCAATTAAAGTGTAGGCAAATAGTGTTAGCCTAAAATAGTACCCAGCAGCCGGGTTGACGTATAATTTACTTAGCCATTTTTTCTGGTGCAACAGTTCTCAGCTAAAATTCCAATATTTATAAGAGTTTTCTAATTCTCTTTCAATATGTACATATGTACATATATATATCGGATACTTAACTCCCTTTCTATTAAATTAAAGTTTAAGCAATAAATATTAAATACTTAAAATTAATTTAAATTAACTAAAGTACAATTAAATTATATATCTACATGCATACTTAATAGCTAAGTAACTATTGGTTTTAATACTAAACATACGCTAATATTTTTATTTGTACATTGTAATGCATTAAGACTATAAAAATCGATAATATCACTTGGTGACTTGAATATTTTCTCATTTGGCTTTTGCTGTCCGATGCTGTAAGAATCTTTGCCATTTAATTGTCTGATGAAGAGGTGGAAATATTGCTGCTGTGCATATACCGTTACGATATATTTTATTGACAGATCCTATAGGGCAAGACATGAAAAAAGGAATGGATTATTTTGATTAGTAAGTTATCTGAAAGAGATGCAGAATATTAGAGTTAAGTTTGCTGCAAATACCTACCGCTTCTTTGAACGGTCGCACTAAACAGGCACCGTCTTCTCGAAAACTGAGAATATGCTCAGCAGATGCGCGATCTACTAGACGATAGTAGTGTTCGGTTTCAATTTTACGGCGTTCAATTTCCAGATAATTAGCGTCGATATCATCTGAAAAGGAAAAGACGAAAAACAAGAACAGGGTTGGTAGATGGAAGCAAAACCCGCGAATTACAATAAAGCAACTTCAACAAATCCAAACAAAACTTTGAGGGCCTCTCATGCTATTGATGTCTACCAATAAGGATAACGTGATTTTGACAGCTCTTGACAGCCATCTTTGGTTATGGATTTGAGGTAAGGTTTGTGACCTTTGAGACAAATCTTGAAAAGTGGTTCAGGCAACGTAATCGTATTCTACAGATTGGTTCGCCGTCTCACTTTAGCTCGTCTTCAAACGAATGTTCTTTGGCTACTTAGGACATACTTGATCTAAGACCGGAAGTCGTGAGCTACTTGAGCCATATGTAAAAGAATCGTTTCTGGTTACTGCCAAGTGAATGGTAATCAGAGAACTTTCCTCACTTCCGCGAATTGCTAAACATGACCCCATCCTCCACCAGTACGTCAGTAAAGAAGAAGAAGAAGACCCAATCAAATGGTCACATAGATCATGCGATTTATGGCCTCTAGATTGTTTTTCTAGAGATAAATCTCGAGTTTTGGTCCTTTGCGATACCAGATGTAGTTCAGTTCCTAAGTCCAAGAGAAGAGACGGACTCTGCGGCCTCACTATCGATACTTCTTCAGTGTATCATACCTCTTATAGTGTATCATATCGTGTTTATAGCGTAGTCTTGTCAATGCGGGACAAGTGCACAAGAGCCTAGACCACTATTTCCCTGGTGCCCTGCTCTAAGCATTTCCTGCAGTCTTCTTTATCTATCAGTCCCATTTTGCGGGCGTGTGCCGCCACCAGACATAGACCAGTTAGTATTCCGGTCATTTTCCTACATTGCTCCTAAAACCCTTAAAAGTATTATTAAGCCGTGTTCCTAAAGTTTTAAAGTTTTTTTTTTAAGTTTTTTTGTAGATGATAAAAGTGTATACAATATTTATTTACAGATAATAAAATTATTTTTCCTATACATTACATCCTCATAATTTTGATATATAAAACCGGCTATGAGCAATGATAATGAAAGTATATTGAGAGTAGAACACTCGCTCCTACCACTGCCCATCGATTTTAGATATCCGCTGAGCAAAAGAATTTCTCACTTTCTAGCGTACTCACCAACTATGACGTAATCGTGGTGTTGAAATGGAGAGGTTGCTTTGGCTTGCCCCTCTTCAATATCCGCCAGCGTTAATTCACGCTCCTCTCCGTCATTATCGTTTGATTTGCGCGCTTCATGCTCAGTATGTTTATAAAACAAACAATGACCACAACAAAAACAACATGTAGAATGCGAACAACACATTAAACGCGCGCACAGATCACTATTATAGACGGAATCGGCAAATGCTGTCACAAATCGTGTGAACAAATTATGCAAAACAGTCCAATAGACACGTAAACACCAGCACATAGTGACAGCTGGACCGCGGTGGACACTAAATTTGATACTGGGTGCACTTGTCACTAATTATTTGCGAATGATTTCAAGTACTCTAGATACTTTTGCCGAAAACGCCGCATGAATGATTGCCGATGGCACATCGCACTCTTTATTTCATTAATATGACAATAATTTTTTAATTAATGACTTGAACATTCACTGTACTGAGAATATTTGCATATAGTAATATCGCGAACGGAACGGCGACTCACTTGAAGCCGATCTTCGCGCCACACATCTTAAGCGAGAGCGTGTCGCAGACAAACTGCGCACCCAAAACAGACTATAAAGCGTTTGCTGTTTTAATTACATACATAAATAAATTAAGTGAGGAAAAACAACAACAAATAAGAATAAAACATGAAATTAATACCAGATATAAAATAATTGTATTGTTTGTTTACGATATCGTTGTGAGAAAATTATTTACATACACTTATACATGTGTTTTTGCGTACAGATACACACACACATGCACACAAATATATGAACTTAAACTCATTGAAGACAAAATGTAAGCGAGCTGAAAGAATATGCCAGCTAGATTAAATTCCAACAGCAGTGATCAGTGCTTTATGGGCACATCCATGCTTTATGGCATGTATTATATGTATGTAAATATGTATGTATGTATCTCTGAACATGTGCACATACAATTGTCCTTAAACTTGGATATATGCAGATGCATGCCGCTGTCACAGAATTGTGGATTGTTGGCGAAGTTCTCACGTTACATTAATCCAATTGAATGTCTATATACACACATACATACAGGCGTACATATGTACATACATAAATGTATTTGTGGCCACATATGCATTTTGTGGTGTTATAATTTTACACTAAATTAACGCAGCCGTGCAACTACTGTAACGAAAATGGATGGATATGTAAGTAAAAGGAAAGTATCAACTCGTTGTTGCATTGCCTTTTCAGCGTACAACATTTATTTACACTCAATATCTTTATATACATACATATGTATGTACATACACATATAAGCGTTTTTGATACTTTATTATTTGGAAAACACAAGTTTATAGCCCACAATTTTGCCCAAACGTTTTGAAAATAATCACAAATTGTCGAAAACTTTCAATTGTGTAATCGCAGATACCTGTGTATAAATTTTCGTTTTCCTTTTAATTTCAAATTCTGTATTCCATATAACGGTTTGTCTTACAGCAGCGCCATCCGTTGTTTGTGCACGTTAACTTTGACTGAAGGGTTGCATTTGCCAATTTACTATTCGTACTGTACCAAATCCAAAGAAAACAGCAACAACAAATCGAAAAAACTATGTTGACAGCTGCCGAAAGGGTCGTTGCAAGGTTATTCATTCGACCAACTTCTTGCAAAGTGAGTGAAATACTCCGGCTGCTCCAGTCAATACTTCCAGTCCATTTAGCGACTTTATATTAACAAATAAGTGAATAACAAACAAAAATTTTCAGTATTTTGCTTTGCAGTTTACTCGTTCTCTCAGCAGTTGCGATAAGAATAAAAAACATAACAAAATGTCACGTCAATTCTGCGTTGGTGGTAACTGGAAGATGAATGGCGATCAGAAATCCATCGCCGAATTGTGCAAAATTCTTTCAGCAGGCCCATTAGATCCCAACACACAAGTGTATGTTGGTGTACCAGCACCATATCTAATTTACGTACGTAGTCTATTACCTGAGACCATCAATGTGGCCGCCCAGAATTGTTACAAAGTAGAAAAGGGTGCGTTCACAGGTGAAATTTCACCCGCTATCATCAAGGATACCGGTGCCGGTTGGGTTATTCTGGGACATTCAGAGCGTCGTCAAATCTTCAAGGAGAGCGATGAACTCATTGCCGAGAAGGTTGAACATGCGTTGGCAGCTGGTTTGAAAGTAGTCGCATGCATTGGCGAAACCCTGGACGAACGTGAAGCCAATAAGACACAAGAGGTTGTCGCTAGACAAATGTGTGCGATAGCACAGAAGGTGAAGGACTGGACTAATGTTGTTGTAGCCTATGAGCCAGTGTGGGCCATTGGCACAGGCAAAACCGCCACTCCGGAACAGGTTGGTTCATGCAACAAACATTTCAAAATTGACTTCTTATATAAAATACTTATATATATTTTATGTGTGTGTGCATATGTATTTGCAGGCACAAGAAGTGCACGCCTACCTTCGTCAATGGTTGACTGAGAACATTTCAAAGGAAGTAGCTGCCACATTACGCATCCAATACGGTGGCTCCGTAACTGGGGCCAATGCCAAGGACTTGGCTAAAAAGCCCGATATCGATGGTTTCTTGGTGGGTGGCGCTTCTCTGAAGCCCGAATTCGTGCAAATTGTCAATGCCCGGCAGTAATTGTCTCATAAAAAAGCTGTTGAAGTACACGACTGCCTGCTAACTCAAGACATTTTAGGCATGTAATTCACATCTTAAGTACTGTTAATGGACCGTGTTGTTATTGAAGGCAAATAACTTTTTATATAATTTTGCTAAGCTTAACGCAATTTGCATGGCTAAGCTAAGCGAATGCAGAATTGCTGTTAGGAGTAAACATAATTAGAAAAGTTTTCACTTTATCATGTCAGAAAAGAAAAATATAAAAATTATGCAAATTTAATCATGTATACCTAGCATACCATTGTATTATGAAGAACAAATCATCCTTCTGTGTATATTTATTATACTAGAAGAAAATGCTGGAATTTAATTTTAGATTATTAAATAAATGTTGTTAAGAGTTTTAAATTTAAAAATTGGATTTGGCTTGTTTTTGCACTTGGGTAATAAAAAGCTTTGCTGTATACACATACATAAGTATATCAGAGCGCTACCCTGATATAAGTATACTGTGCACATTTATACATACTCATGCACATGCGTCGTATCATCACGCGATAAAACATACAAATATATTAAGCAAAAGTAAAATATTATTATGCATGCACACATACACACATATTTATTTTGAAGATTACGTGGTGTACGAAAGCGATAACAATTTGCTAAGGAATATACGTACTATATGTACGTATACATGTGTGTATATGAGAAAATAGGCATTATGCAATGTTCAAAGAGCAACAAATGACTACATGCATTTCTTCACGTCAACGAAGAGCAGACAAACGAATTTGCATTTCTTTGCGATTTTGATTTAAATTCTGGAGATGCTACACAAATTAAAGATGTAGTAGTTGAACGTTGGTCCCGATAAAGAGCAGAGTCCGAGCAGGCGGGGTGGAAAGCAAATTTACTTGGAAGGGACAATCCTTCTAACTCATACAATTTATTGCACGCCATTTCCTTATTCTCGATCCCGTTAATCCTTCGAAGATCCCATTATTGTTGTTGTTATTGGAGAAGAATTGTCGTAGAAGGTCCAAGAAACGAACTGTTTCCCTGGGTTCGGATTATTTAGAGAAGGGTGTTAAGGGAGTTTGTTGGGTGGTTTGGGGTATGCAAAGAGGTGGTTATTATTGGGTCGTTCATTAAGTAACCTTACCGCTTTACCGTTATGTATTTAAACAGCTGATATAGATAAGTAGGTGAGAGTTGAAGAGGGAAGCAAACAAGAGAGAGACCCAAATTCGGGAGTACAAAGAGCTTGACAAGCTGGCCGATAGAGGCAATGTTCGAAAATTCCACGAAAAGATGCGGCGACTAACAGAGGGTTTCAAGATTGGAGCAAACTCTTGTAGAACATCCAGAGGTGATCTAGTGACTGATGCCCAGAACATACTGAAATTATGGATGGAACACTTCTCCAGCCTGCTGAATGGCAGTGAAAGCATAACATCAGGAGTTGGTGAACTAGATTCCCCAATCGACCACCCAGAAGTTCGAATAGCAATTACCCGTCTGAAGAACAACAAAGCGGCCGAGCTATTCAATACGGCGTCGAAGAACTAATAATTGAACCTTATATAATATAATATGAAGTGTGACTTCAGGCCTTGAAAATCAAAAACTGACCAGATATTCACCATACACCAAATCTTGGAAAGGACCACACCACCTCTTCGTCGATTCCAAAGCTCTTTTTTTCGAAAAGGAGCTATGTCTCAATTCGGTATCCTCGCAAAAATAATACGGCTGTGTAAACTGACGTTGAGCAATGCCAAAAACTCCGTCAGGATCGGGAAGGACCTCTCCGAGTCGTTCGATACCAAATGAGGTTTCAAACAAGGCGTCTACCTATCAAGCGACTTCTTCGATCTGCTGCTGGAGAATATAAGATTGTTCCAGCGTACGCCGACAGGCAGTACAGACAGACTGCATAAGGAAGCGAAGCAAATGGGTCTGGTAGTGAACGAGGGCAAGACAAAATATCTAATGTCATCAAACAAATCGTCGTCACACTCGCGACTTGGCTTCCACGTCACTGTCAACAGTAACATAAGTGTCAGCATAACTTCGGAGTCGTAAATATCTTCGTTTATCTTGTCTATTCAGAGCCTAAAAAACTACTTGGAACAGTTTTTTGCCTGCAAGCAATCAATCTCTTGGCCGTATGATGACGAAAGGTATTGGATCAAAATGGAAAATAAAGTATATGGTTTCATAAAATGATTTACATAATCGTGTCTAAATTGCGCTAAAAAACGAAAGTTAAGTACTTTGTGAACGCCCCAATATCATGCGGCATCTTTGCATGGGACACTTCTGATTTCACGCAACAACTAGAAATTTTGTTCCACAATAGGTGGTGTTTGAACTCTAAGGACGCCATTCACTGGAATGGCGTCAAGGAAGGCGTTAATAGATCCACTGTGAATGACGATCTGCACTGCCATGAAGTTAGTCAAGTTAGAAATTTGATCGGTATTGCCCAGTACGTCATCATATAATAGGATTTTTCTCTTGAGGTTCCTAAGAGACGGTTCCGCTCTAAGCAGTTTCTGCAGAGATGGTTTCCCAGAAATCAACCTTGCAGTTACCTAGCAAGGAGTTTGGTGAACGAGCCATACAGTGACAGTTTAAGGTTACGCAAGTCAGAATCGGTTGAGAACGGCTATATTCGTGTCTTCTGTCGACTGAACTCGACACTCATCTCTATAAAATCACTTTGGATTTCGATTTATGGCATAGGTTTTCATAACATTGGATTTGTTTTCATTTCTCTTAAAATAATTGAAAAAATTACAATTAAGTTGTGTGAAAAATTATATTTTAAATAGGGATTTTTCGATTTATTAAATATATTGTATACGTTTTTAGGAAAATTTGTCGAAAGTTATCGGGTATTACTTTCGAAAACCATATTCGTTGCAGCATTTACGAAAACAAAAAAATTAACAGCCAGCGTCTTAAAATATTGCAAAATCGATAGAGGTTATAAAGAAAATTCTAAATAAAAAAAAATTAAATAACAAAAAGAACAGTGCAGACAGCGTTTTAGCAACCCTTAAGCTTTCAGCTACAGTAAATACCTGTATTAAATGACCGAAATTGCAGTGTGAGGCAAGAACTCTCGGCAACTCAAAGAACGGGCGCCACACATCAAAATGGTCACAGGTTACATATTCGATATAATCGTAGTGCGTATTGACACGCCTATGCAAAGGTATGACGATCCTAATCTCTTCGCTGTCGACGTCAACTACAACAACGTTTCGCTGAGCATCACCGCCAGCCGTATCAATGTGGCCGAGTTTCGCTCCGGACGCAGTTATGAATTCGAGTCGACGCCAGATGAGCTGCGCGCCGACATGGAGGCGCGTCCACTCAAGCTAACCGTCAAATATGATAACGTCATTGTAGGCAAGTGAATGCGAAGAGGAGACTCCACTGGAGTTTTATTATTCATAAGTTATATTTTATGTCCATAGGCTCCGGTGCGATGATTTGGCCGCCTTCGGTGCTTAATAAAGTATCCGACGCAGCTAGCGAAATCACGCATGTCGATGAGTGTGAGCTCATGTTCGACGAAGACAAAGTGGGTACTGTTGAGGTGATCGTGCGCTTGCAATGTAAATGTCAAGAAAATTGGTAAATCACGGCGAACGATTCTTTCATCCATTATATACAATTGTTTTATATTTGCCCCCTAGTGATGACTTCATGGCCGATCGCGATGATATTCGTCACCACTTGGACAAGGTAATCAACCCGCATGATATTCTCTTTGTAGTTGGCGATACTGCCAAAGAAGACGAATGTACTGGTCTCCTGCCCGATACAAATCACACCTGTGATGGCGATCGTTACACGACAGCGCTCGACTTGTCACGCTATCGTGCGATCAACGGACGACTGGTGCCGACGCCCGATGTGCTAAATACCTGCGGTAATACGGAGTGCTGCGAGTTGAAGGTTTGTGCCTTTGAAATACCGACTTTAGGTTGTGTAAAGTAATATTGGGGGCTTATGTACCTTTATAGAAAATGTCCAACACATATCAGAAACTGATCGAATCCATAGCGGCGGCGAACGATAAGCGCTCGTGCCGGGCAAGCACCCACATACGTGAATGCCCGCACGACAATAAATATTCCTCGAGTAGTACTAGGGATAGTTCAGGTAAACGAATAATGGTTAGTTGTGGGTTTTAGTGATATTTTCTTGTTGTACAGATTGCAGATTTCCATGCTCTTGCTTCGCCAATCAACACTCGGAGAATGGCGCATTTGCGGGCGAAAAACTCATTAATATTTGTCCACAAGCAGCGCCGAATACTAACCAGACGGTGATGCACACACCGAGGTAAAACATAAGTATTTCGATTAATATTGGAACTGCTAGGAGACTTCATAATTTTCCAGGCTTTGTCCAGTGTGCAAAGAGAATATCTCTTGGCTACCGAAACTTGCCTGCTGTCCTAAATGTGGCTACAAGCCCGTACCATATGTGGAAGAGAAGCCATACAATGAGAAAATGACCGCCGATCAAATACTACAAGAGTACTTGGACAAACAATCGAGTGGCACTGATCAGAAGTTAAGCGACTGCTGTCGTCATGATGCTGGCGAAATGCCATCAACCGCGGAGAAGAAAGAATGTCGCTGCACTTGTAAAAATGGCAAGACTTGCGCCCATTGCCGCATACGTAAGCTGTGTGAAGATATCTTCCAGCCACCGCGACCGCCAGAAGAACCAGAACCGGATTGTGGCAAGTGTGAATCGGATGAAATGTTCAATGTATGCAAGACCAGCAGTAAAGACTGTCGTCCTTATCTGGCACGCGTATTCTCGGAGCTAAGAGATTTATATGATATAAAGAAGGCACAGTATAAACCCTTCAAACAAGATGAACGTTGCGAAAAAGAGTTGCAGGGCTCAGGTGGTGTCCAAAAGAAACGACCACCACAAGATAGTGCTGATAAATCAGAGAAACAGAAGAGAAGTCCACAGGAGGAGGAGCAACCATCCAGACGAAAGAAAAAAACTCGAATGAGAACTAAGCCGAATGAACCCGAGCAAACCAAGAGGGATAAAAAAGCGTGAGTACAATTGGCAATACTTTAATGCTGTATTTTGAACTACAATAAGTTCGCTTAAGTAATCACCATTTACGGACTTAGTACTCGCGTCGAAAGGCTAAGGGTGGCCGCAGAGTGGATGCTCAGAGCTGAGCCGAACGTTCGGTTCAGCTTTAAGAATCCACTCTGCGGGCTCTTTTAAGTACCCAAACCGCCAAAGTATCTCAAAAAGGTCGGATTTTTTGTGAGGAATTTAAACGGACTTTACTGTAAACTAAAATACATACATATATCTAAATGTAATATAATTATAACTTCTTTCACCAGCTACACGTATGGCGGCGATCGCTCTTTCCCAATCAAGGACGCTCGTCACTTGAAGTGCGTCAACGGCTTTAACATCGGCAAAAAGAATGTGCCACGTAACATGGGTTGGTTGTGGAATTTGGATACGAGTGGCAAAAGACGAGGTTGGAAACCGGGCGCCATACGCAAACCAATTAAAGAGATCATGAGATTCTTCCTAAAAGACTATCCCGCCGATACGATACGCGTCTCCCAATACGCGTATCGCGATCAAGGCAAAGGTGATGGTAAAGAGTGCGAGGAGGAGATGGTACAAAGACCCACATTACATATTTGTAAAAAGAATGATGAGTACTTTATAACACTGCGTCCACTGAAAGACGCCGAAGCTTTAAAGGAATGCGCCGATCCCTACCTCAACATGAAACCCATACAATTTAAGATAACCAAAAATCCCTTAATGGTCGAAATGAGTAAATTGAAACGCTGCCTCAAACAAATGGGATTTGCCAAGTGTACTTGCCACAAACCAGTGATTGAGTGTTTCTGTCGAAGTTTCTTGGATAAGAAGCGATTGGAGTATCAGGTCAGCAAGGAATGTCGCAAGCGTGAAATACCCTGTTGTAATAGCACGCTGGTGCTATCCGACACCACCGACTCGGATGTGGAGTTTGATTTTGGTGTAACACCACCAGCTGGCGTTATTAAACCGGAGCGTCTCAAAAAGCCTAACCTAGTCAACCATGGTACACAGTATGTGGAGAACGACTGGAACATACAGCCTAAGTATCCAATGCCACCTAACAGATTCATGAAGGCATACAACTGTGCAACTGGTGCACATTACGATTTCAGTGGAGGTGGTTGGGGTGGTTATGGTGGTGGACCTGGAGGCGGTTGGGGTGGTGGTCCTGGCGGAGGTTGGGGCGGTGGCCCCGGTGGCGGCGGTGGCTGGCGTGGAGGTAGAGGTGGTTGGGGTCCTGGCGGTGGCAGAGGTGGTGGTGGTGGTTGGGGACCAGGTGGTGGTCGTGGTGGCTGGGGTCCTGGTGGTGGTAGAGGCGGCTTTGGACCGGGCGGCGGTAGAGGTGGTGGTCCTGGTGGTTGGGGTCCAGGTGGTAGAGGTGGACGCGGTGGTGGCCGAGGTGGTTGGGGAGGCGGTGGTCCAGGTGGTGGACCCGGTGGCGGACCTGGCGGTCCTGGTGCAATCGGTCCAGATGGCAAACCAATACCCGGTGGTGGCGTTGATATGATGAAATATTTGAAACAAGGCAAAGGTGGTGCTGGCGGTGGTGGAGGTGGTCCTGGAGGATCTGCATATCAAGCGTAAGTGCCATAAAAGCAAAGCATTCGTAGCGCTGTGTTCATATTACCTCTAATCAAAATAAAAATCAAAAAAAGCGCAATAATTTAAAAGCTCCGAACAGTTTTCGAATAGTAATTGAAGCAGATACACTTTATCAAGTATTGAGTTATTTCAAACATTCCCGGACTTATTGGACATGATAAATTTAAAGTGTTGGCGCAATATCATTAGCCAAATTGTTTTGCTTATTCCAAATTTTTGTACGAAATTATTAGTTAACCATTTAATAAGTTTAATGTTTTAATAAACATATTTACGCCTAGGCAAATGGAAATGCTTTTGTCTTGAAAGGAAGGTGATTGGGCTTCCACTATTCGAGAACTGGACACGGAACGTAAATCAACATACAACGGATTTTCATAAATATTTTTGTTTTCTCACTCACTTCTATGTATAGGCGACTGCGGCGTGAGCGTTTAACAGAAGTGCCTCCACCTTTGCTCTGTATGATTGATCGTCGTAGAAAACCGGATCCCTGTTATTATCCATGTTACTCACCCTGCTATCCGTCTTGCTACTCACCGTGCTATCCGTGTGGCGATTGTTGTTATCCGTGTCCAGAACGAATATGTTGATTGTTGTTATTTATAAAATTAGAAAAGTGAAAAAAAATTAATTGAGACTTTTGATTTTTTCAGTGAGAGCTCTGGTTTCTGTGGTAGTTCTCTATTATGAAGGCTTACAAGCATGGTTGAGAGTTTTTTTTGTAGATTTAACGTTGTTGTTAAGCTAGCTTTCAGACTTTGTTGTAAGAGTTTCGAGATCTTGGAAGCTTTTAAAAATTTGTATAAGGCGGTGACTTTGTCGAAACCTTTAATTTTCAGGGGAATTTTCAACTCTGAACAATCACTTGAAAATAAAGTATATTAAAGACGTGTCTGTATGTTTCTATTAATTTACATACATTCTACATACATACATATATGCATACATATATATTTATGCAAATTTTCGCACTATTAATCAATTTCGCTGACGCTCCGGTAAATAAAATGTTTAAAAAATTCGCAACAGTTATCAACAGACACACATACGTAATCCATTATTTAACAGATTTTTTGTTCAAGATAATCACGTTTGTTCGTGAGGGCAATGAACATTTACAAGTGTTGAACTAAATAATCTCCGATTCAATCTTAATGTGGAAGTAAGGTGGTATATGGTTTCATCCGCATCTGTATTTTGGGAGCCAGGTCGCGAGTTCGACGACTGCTTGTTTGACGACAGGAGATATTTCGTTTTGCCCTCATTCACTGCCAATCCCATTTGCTTTGCTTTCTTATCCAGTCTGGAGAAAACAGAACTCGGTACACACTAGGGCTCTAAACTTATTCGAATAACCTGAAAGCCGATTATATGAAAATCCGGTTAGTAACAGTTTGTATGAATATTAACCGATTAATACCATTCGAAGAGTTTTAAGATTGCGTCTGAACATTGCGACTGACTATTCAAATAGTCGTCTACTGCGTGGAATAGTCGACGACCTATGACTATCCGGATAATGCCCTAACCGGTTAAACCAGTTAGTCGATTAGTCGAATAACAAGAGCTTTAGTACATACAGAAACAGATAAGGTTCACCTTGGGATATATTCATTATTTTTGTGTGAAGAGTTTTACGAAACAAAATGAAATAAAATAATTTTTCTAGGTAAAAACAAATTAAGTTATGCTAGGTATTACGACAGAATATCGCGCCTAAAATCTCCCATGTACAATTTGAGCCCAAGTATTTTTTGTACTTCAACTACATATATCATCTGAAAAGTGAGAGTCAAGTTGTTTTAACCTTAACTCGCTTCGCTCTATGTGCTCTTGAAAATTCCCAAAAAGATCCAACATTTTCGAGCTAAATTTTGTTCAGCGATGAGCCTCTCATTTCTGGATCAATGGTTATGTAAAAAAGCAAAATTGTCGCATTTGGGACGAAGAGCAACCTGAAGAGATTCAGAAACTGGCATTTCACTTAGGAAAACAAACGTTTTGGTGCGGCCCGGTGAAATCATCGGTGGATATTTCTTCAAATATGATGCTGGTGAAAACGTAACCGTCAATAGCGACCGTCATCGCGTCATTATAACCGACTATTTGATATCTGAAATTAAAGCTCGTGATCTCGGCGATATTTGGTTCCAACAAGACGGCGCCACTTTCCACTCATCCCATCAATCAAAGGATTTATTAAGAGAACAGTTCGGTGAGCAGATGATTTCACGTTTTTGGCCGATCGATTGGCCACCAAGATCGTGGCAAAATCACAACGTTATTATTTTTCCTGTGGGGATATGTAACGTTTAAAGTCTATGCGGAAAATCCCGATTCATTTCTGGCCTTGGAGCAAAACTTCACGGGTCATTCGCCAGTTACCAGTCGAAATGCTCTAACGAGTCATCGAAAATTGGACTCAACGGATGGCTCATCTGAGACGTGGCCGCGACCAACATTTCAAATAGATTATCTTCAAAAAAGAAATGTCCAAGAATGTTCCTTCGAATGATAATAAACATTCTCCATTAAATTTGAAGTGTCTGTGTTTTTTAGACACAGAAACTTTATTTTCTTCTTAAAAAGTAGGAAACGTCGAAATGAATCGCCCTTTATATTGGCATTCTACAAAGAGAGCATGATTTCGACACTACTATTAATTACTTTCTATAAACCAGGGTACTTTTGGCATATAATCACATATATAAAATATAATTGGCGATTATTCCTATGACTACCGGAACTTTTCTGACATTTGTGGTGTGTTTAAAAATTTTCAGACTTCGGACGGCTCATGTATTTTAGATAGGCCTCTTAAGTAGCCCCTCAAAGCACGATCGGCAGGTTTCAAGTTGCCCATCGGCAGGCGATAACTATTGGAAGAAATGTATTTTAGATTTTTTGGTCCGTAATTTGAAGACTCTGAGTATAATAGTGTTTAAAAATGCAAAATTCGCTAAATTTTCCACGGCGAACAGTGAACCTCTGAACTGAATACACGTTCTGCGCTGGTACAATATCCGCACAAGTGGAAACTCGTACTCAAAATAGTTGTGCAAAAATATCTTCCAATTAATTTTAGTTTTCGCAAATATTACAGGTGAGTTTGTCATCCAATTTGCCAAAAAGGCATAAACGTTTGCACACTTCTCTAATAAACAAACACTTAATCATTTTATGTTTTACGTGTGAGATCTGCAGAGCGGAACCTTTCGCGAAGTTATTCAAGAGAAAAGATAGATCATTTGAAAATACTAACAAAGTAATGCTACTTATTATATATGTATGTACATATTCTTTGTTTGGGATCTACGAGAGCGGTTTCAAAATCATACGACTTTATAATATAATAGTAAATTCTTCACACACCAAGTTTGTATTGGAGAAAAAGAGGTGTCATTGGGTCCCTAACTATAAGAGTGTATCATTTATTTGAAGCGTAAACAACATAATCATTTTTCATTCAAATAAATCGAACTTTGTGCCAGAAAATTGTTTTTGCGGAAAGTTGTTTTTATTACTTTAATCTGTGGAAAACACTAGGAGAAGGTCATCGTGTTTTGGTGGAAGTGTATGATGAACATGGTTTAGCTGAACGAAGATGCCAAAAGTGGCTTCTCCGATGTAAAAGTGTTGATATTGGTGGTTTGAAAGACGAAAAACGTCCTTGGCGGCTAAAAAAATTCGAAGATGAGGAATAGGTAGCATTACTAGATGAAGATTGTTGTCAACTAGATGATTCGAGAGTCGCTCAAGTAGTCATTTCATAACGTTTAAAAACAGATTGGACGTTATACGAATTGAAATCAAAAGACCTTAGAAGACGATTTCACATGTCAGATTTGCGGCTGGAACGCTACAAAAATAAGTCAATCTTTGCATCATATTCTCACTGGTATTGAAAAATCGATCCATTCCGACAACCATTAATGCAAGAAATCATTTGTGAAACCTGGCCAACCAGCCAAAACAACGACAAAGCCGAATATCCATGACTCTCAAGTTATGCTCCGTATTTGGTAGGATCAGAAGGTTGTACTATATTATGAACTTTGGTAACCAGACGAAACTTCATCAAAGTTAAGTGAGTGATTGTCGAAAAACTCCTGGAATATCAACTAAACACGAGGCATCCATCATTACTACGCTTGCCCTCATGTTTCAAGACCGGTTAAAAACTAAAACAGCGGATCCGAAGTTTAGCTTCATCTGCCTTATAGCCCAAACCGTACTTCTTTTGACTAACATTTGTTACGGTCGAAGCAGAACGCATCCACTGGAATGCGGTTCACACTAGAACTGGGCAACAAAAATTTTGCTCGATACATTCTTGGCCACCGCCGGCGCAGTTTTTTTGCGTTGGAATACACAAATTGCCAGAAAGATGGCAAAATGGTATAGCTTCAGATGGGCAAAACCTTGAATATTACTACTGAGCTACATGTACATACACACATAATAAAACATAATAATTTTGTATAAAAATATTGTAGACGTATCAGATGTTCAGGGGGTCAGGCCGTAGTTTCGAATTTCGACCATCAAATTTTGTCGAGGAGATGACGGAAATGCTCGTAACATATCTTATGTATCAACTCAGTGGATCTGCCTAGACTTTGTTACAAGAGAACTACCTGCAAAGGAGGCAAAAACATCCCTTGTCAAGCGAAGAAAATAAAACAAAAGCAATCGTTAGCTGTCTTCCCAGCCAATTTGACTCTTTAACACCCTTTCCTATAACAGATTTTTATTGTTTTTTGAGGTAGAGAGCCTGACCTATCTACACCCAAAGATAAACCATCAAAACTGAAAATATGTTAACTACTTACTCACGGTACATTACGATTTCGACAAATGCTTGGCATTATTTAAAAAAAAAACATTTTTTAGTAAAAAAAACTTTGTGTTTTTCAGACATAAATATTTTCACGAATTTACCCAAACCACCTGCAACCGCCGCCGACACTGTGTCGGCCCAAGCTTAGCTTGATGGTGCGCGTGAAGCATGAAAAGCCCGCAAATGTAGACATCGTCACCGTTTGCCACCCTTTTCTAACACAATTTCGACTTTATTATTACTTTTTCAATTGCCAACATTTAATCGTCACAGTTTATTTATGCTTTTGGTTCATATAAACAACGCGGTGTTGCATGCGACCGCCTTCAGATCGCTGCCAAACGTTTGCGAGACAACATCGCGGAGAGAATGTGTGCGAATTTCGACACGAGGCTTTGGTGGAGGGACCACCAACGCACCAACAGTGTTTTGCTATTATTGCTGTTGCTTTTGCAGCCAACGTTCATACAAACTTTGCATGAAATGCTGCACGAGAATAGTTTTGATTATTTAAGAATTAAGCGCAACAACAATTATGCAAATACAACGATTATGCCTGAACGCCAAGCATCCAGTGAAGACAGTGGAGTGGTGCATTACTTTCGGTTTCACGACTTTGAACCGCGTGCGCTGAGCAGCTACACTTGGAGCGCAACGACCAGCAGACCAACAGTGGAGGTGGAAAGAAAATCGCTTAGCAGTGAGGAAAGTGCTAAGGCGTTCGGCAAAACTGTACCAGAAGAGCGCAAGCCGCGTGGTATACACTTTGAGGCGGACGGCAAGGATCTTGCCATCAATCTGGAGTTTATCATACCGTTCCTGCGTGTACCGATCGCGCGCAGTGTGCAAATCACACAGGCGGCTTTTCGTAAATTGGCCGATTTGAATTCGGATACATTGCTGCTTAGCAGTGGCTTCGCAATTGTGGGTGCTATTATTGCGGTGGTTTTAAAAGCCGTGACCACGCCTACGCTGGTTGGGTATGGTTATAAAAAAGCCACGCGTGCTGCCGACTTCATGGATGACTTGAATTTCGCCAGTTATGCACCGGCGGCCGATCAGAGTGATACAGTGACGAAATCTAGTAAGTACTCTCAATTATATAAGGCATATTATTTGAAATATATGTATATATTTCTCAATTTTCAGTTATCAAGGGACATGATATGCTAAATGCTTTGGAGCATAATCTATATGTAAACCATATGAATGTGAGCGTTTGCGCTCAGCGCGCGATCTGCAGTTATGTGCAACAAGCCACTACAGGCGTACGCGCAGGATTGGGTTCACCCACTGAGCGCATAGTCGATGGGCTCATCAGGTTTGTTAAATGGCATGCTGCATACCAAGCAAGTTTATCTATTTGACTAATCTTCTTTTTGTTTTTTTGGCGCTCAGTTTGGATCTGCTGCAGAACTATTTGAATGGCACCGCTTTGCAAAATGCTATAGACACGGGTCGTGCGCACGCTGACACTAGCTGTGAGCTCATGTATCGCGACTGTGAATGGCCGAAATTGCAAAATAAAGCTTGGGAAATAGCAAAAAAGTTTCTGGTTAGATATTTTGGTAAACAGCTGTAGTGGTTTCAATGACCACACAATCAAGTTCTGTTTGTTGCGCTATGATTGTCCAAGTAATGCTGAAAAATTGATGTAGTTTTTTTATAATCTTGAAATAGTATAAGATTTTTATACATGTTCTTCTACGAGTTTAAGTGCCAAAAATATATGTTTATTTATTTTTTAACTGAATTATTTCATAAATTAACTGTTGTTCAATTCACAACCTGTCATAAAGCATCGTAAAATCGTAAAATTATAAATTTTTACACTTGTTTTTTTTTTTATAATTTTACGATTTTACGATGCTTTACGACAGGTTGTGAATTGCTCATGTGTTTTTCCAGAAAGCGTCGTTAAGACTTCGTTAGTTTATTTTTCAGTATATTGACATATAAGGTTGTCAAATATCTCCCTTCCGTTATTTTGCTCTTTATTGAATGCTTTATAAAAAGTGTTGCAGTGATCGGTTTTAGTTAAAATATGCACCGTTTCGTTCGATAATCTGTTTCCATCTAGACGGCAAGCCCCTCTCCTTATTTGCGAAAAACTCGTACGGCCACTTTTCACAAGCCTCTTTCGAGTTAAACTTTACACCAACAAGGGCGTTTGTCATGGACAGGAACAGGTGGTAATCACTTGGCGCTATATCTGGGCTATATTTTGGATGCGAGAAAGCCTCCCATCCGAGCTCCCGTAGCTTCTGACGAGTCATCAACGAAGTGTGTGGCCTGGCGTTGTCCTAGTGGAACAATTCGGGCATGCTTCAAGCGGTTCTGTTGTTCGCGGTAGATTGTAGAATTAAGCGTCTGGACATATGGGAGCAGCTCCTAGTGGATGTTTCCCTTTTAACGGTCCAGAAGGTTTTTTTGCGTCAAATGATGCGGCACCCGAACATCAAGTTTTTTTGTGTATCCAGCCTTCTGCAGATGATTTAAAATGGTTTGGTGACTAACTCCCATCTTCTGAGCGATGTCACGAGATACCACATGCCAGTCTGACTCGTTGTTTTCCATGATTTGATCGGTATTCGGCGTCACAGATCTTCTGCTGGCTTATCCATGGTGTCATTTTCACCCGCTCTGAATCGTCGAAACCATTCCTCCGCAGGTTATCACCTTGACTCCCAAAACACAGTTTGCCATAAGAATACTGGTTTCGAAGTATTTCTGTTTGTTAATACTTATGTGGGCAAAAACTAGTAAGACTTTTTTATATTTCGCGCGATAACCTATTCCTCGAAATACTTCTTTTTTCTAGGTTAGTATGACCGTCAGTGACATCATTCGGCACCAAGTTTCCGATACCGAAACGATCAAAATGTTGGAGACAACCTTCCGTGATAACGAGAACGAGCTGACGAAGAACCACATCCAGAACGTTCATTCAACTGATGATGAACACGTCAATAAAATAACAGAAAAGGTACTTAAGAATCGACGATTTGCAGTCAGAAATCTTACTGGCATCGTTGGATTATCGTAAGGATCACTGAAAATCAGTTTGAAAGATCATTTTAGCCTAAGAAAAGTGAAAGCACGATTGGTTTCAAAAGCACTCAATTTTTTCGAAAAACAGCGTTGTGTGAACGTCTGCGAAACAATGCTTTCCGACTACCAGGATGTCAGGAAACGTATTATTACTGGCGATGGGTCTTGAATCTATGTTTAAGACTCGGAAACAGACGATCAATCGTCCGACAATCGTGGCAAGGTGAGCCAAAAAACAGGTCAAAACAGAACAAAAATCATGGTTATGTTGACAGTTTTCTTCGATTATCAAGGTGTGGTGCACTTCGAATTCCTTTCGACTGGCCAAACTGTCAACAAGAAATACTATTTGAGTGTTATGCGTCGTTTGCGCAAGGCTATTTGTAAAAAGTGACTGGAATTATGGGCCGACAACTCTTAGTTTTTGCATCCACCATCCCATAATGCATTGACTCCTCCTGAGTTTATCGTGTTTCAACCACCGTATTCGCCAGATTTCTCTCCGTGTGACTTCTGGCTATTCAGCAAACTCAAACGACCGCTCCGGGAATACCGTTTTAAGTCAATTAAAGAGATTAAACGCGAATCGCTACGCGCATTGAAGGCTATTCCGCAAATTGACTTCAACAACTCTTTCGAGGATTGGAAAAAAAACGTTGGCACAGTTTATTAGGGTTTAGGGGGATTACTTATTTGGGAATTACATCGATTTTGAAGAATAAATTGTATGGGTGAGCAGACAAGATAAAGTAATTTTGTTACACTACAATGCATCTACACACAACGGTAAATGAACTCGGGATACAATCAAAGTACTTAGCTGAGAACTCTTACCCCACCCGCCATATTCACCAGACTTAGTACTTTCCGATTACCATTTCTTTTCGTCGATGGAACACTTTATTGGCTGAGCAGCAGCACTTCGATTTCTACACCGAAATCGAAAATTGGGTGTCTGAATGGTTTGCTTCAAAAGACAAACATATCTATTGGCATGTTATCCACAACTGTCAGAAAGGTGTTTTAAATGTGTAAAAAGCAATATATAATACTTTGATAAATTTTTGTTTTACTTTTCATTCAAAATTAGTCTTATGTTTTCACAAATCAACCAACATTTCATACCGGTACACTATAGATCATCTCCAGCCGCGATTCAACTATTCCCAAGATATTTTTCATTATTTTTAAATTATTTCCATAATGGACCTTCGCCAGGCGCAAAGGTTTAGCATTTAGTAAATAATTTTTAATATCTACAAAGTATTTTTCGAAACTCATTATACATATTATGGTGCATACTTATTTAATTGTTTGTTTGTAAGCGCATTATTCCTTCCTCTTTTCTATTTAAAGCTGACCTTGATGTCAACAAACTTTGCACAAGTCTTATGACATGCAAATTACTTTCATTTGTACATAGTCATGTCTTAATGCATTCATATCTAGATCAAGAGTTAAATCACTTCACGAAATCGTCACACACTTAGATGATTTACAAAAACTCAGCAAAAAGCTAGGCGCTAAATACATAACAAATAGGAATTAGCTCACCTCTTTAAAGAGCACACCACACATGTGCAAATAACTGCACTTAATATGGACCCATTACATGTGATTACCCGAATAAAGTAGTGCAAACGCAGATAACCAAAATTGTACAGTCCAATTAATGTGTGCTTCAGACGAGCAGCAGAGCATGTCACATATGTGTTGAAATGTGAAGCATTTCCTTACTTCGGCCTCATATATAACCAAATTCTTCCCGAAATTTGTTGTAGAAGCGCTTAGACCAACAATCGAGGCACACACGTGTTAAATTACGGTTTAACTCAAAATATTTTCAAATATCTCTGGTGAATATGCAGCTAAATGCTTTAATAGTGGCGCTTTTGCCATTGGCTGCTTACGCAACGGGCGCTGCCAATATTCTCTTACCGACCGAAGACAGTGGACCAAAAAGATTTTTCTCATTTCGTCCGCTCGGTGATGATGTGGCGATGGGACTGGATTTCGAGTTACCTTTTCTTAAAGTGCCAATTAAGCGTTATGTAGACAAGTACGGCAACTCTCCGGTAATATTAATCACGTGAAATATTATGCTGCCAATATATGCAGATTTTTGTATTATTTGCAGGCTATGGTGAACATCAATACAGCAGCTTTGATCACCAGTGGTCTAATGGCCGGTGGCAGCCTGATTGTGGCGCATCTTCTGCGTTCACTTCGTTTTCTCAAAGGACGTTCGGCTGAGGATGAAGAGACGACATATTTGGAAAATGGCATCAAAAAGACTGACAAGAAATTGTTTACTGATGAAGAAACAGTGAAAAGAGAGAAACGTTACGCTGATTCAAAAAATCATTTTTACGATGCCAAAAATCTTTTCGATCACTTCCGTTTAGTCTATAAAAACGACACTGGCGAGCGAATTGGTAAGATGATTTTGCTTTTCTGGGGGTTATGAGTAGCTCGTATGCAGAAGGGATCACTGAACCGTCATGTGGCCTTCTCGGCTGGCTTCCTTGTAGCGTAATCTGTAATTATATTTTATTTTACTACTGAGACCTTCTGATTCGGACTCTCTCCCAGAAAGAAACGTCGGAGACCCTAAAAATTATATCTATAAATCGACCGTCATTTAAACTGAACTGAGACTATTTAACCATGTGCGTCCGTCTGTGTGCATATATGCTAAGTAGTACCTCATTTTTGAGATATCTGAAATTTTGCACACGTCCTTTTCTCCGCAAGAAACTGCTCATTTGTCGGAACCACCGATATTGGACTACTATAGCGTATAGCTGTCAAAGCTATCAAGAAATAACTGTCTCTTAGAATACATTGTAGTTATACTATATTACGAACAACCAGGAGTTGTACTGAAGGGTGATCCACTTCCAGATTCCTACTGTTTTGAGAAAAAAACACAAAACCTTCAAATTTAACAAAGAATGTTTATTATTATTCGAAAGAACATTCTTTAGCATTTATTTTTTTAAGATTATCTCTTTCAAATGTTGACCGTGGCTACGTCTCAGATCGTTCATCCATTGTGTGCAATTCTCGATTGCTCGTTCGAACATTTTGACTGGTAACTGGCGAATGACACGCGTGATGTTTTCTAAAATGCCTGAATCGAAGCGGGATTGTCCACTCAGACTTTCGATTTTACATATTTCCACAGAAAAATGTCTAACGGTTAAATATCACACGATCTTGGTGGCCAATCGACCGACCGCAACGAGAAAATATATTCTCATCGAAGTATTCTCGCTATAAATCCATTGATTGACGCGATGTGCGGGAAGTGGCGCCGTCTTGTTGAAACCAAATGTCACAGAGGTCACAAGCTTCAATTTCGGACATCAAATAGTCGGTTATCATGGCGCGATAACGGTCGCCATTGACGGTTACATTCTCACCGGCATCATTTTTAACCATACCAACCCGTTGTTTTTTCTGGTTGAAATGGCAACTCTTGAATCTCTTCAGGATGCTATTTGTCTCAAATGCGGCCCATTAGACCGTAAATGGGACTCATCGCTGAACAAAATTTGGCTCGAAAACTTGGGATCTTCTTGGAACTTATCAAGACTCCATAGAGCGGAGCGATTTCTCTTTGGAAAGTCGAGCGGCTTCAGCTCTTGCATAAGCTGTATTTTTTACGCTTTCAATTGTGATAGCTTTCATTACCAATTTGATCATAAAATGGCTTAATGATGGGTTGGTTCTCAGAACCCTACCGTAAACTCGCGGATATGCCAACAATAATTAAATTTTTCCTAGCAGGTGGTAAACTATTCTCACAGATTTCAGTATTCAGCTTTAGAGGACGTAAGGTGTAATTTCCCATATACGAATGGCTAGATGCGTAGATTATATACTTAAATGGTTCTTCACGGCTCTTTTGTAAAAGGATTTGAGCCCACAACCCATATACAAATTTCCATACTCACCTAAATATTGATAATTAAAATATTAAAAAAATTGTGTACAAATACTTTCAAATATATTTTTATACAACTACCGCTCTTCCTTCCACAGAGACCACACTACCAAGCCTCTTCGCACGCATCGAAGAGACATTCTTGGATAATAAAATCGACATCGGTGCTTGCGTGCAAAAAACCATTTGCCTGATGCTACAGGAATCCAGTCAAAAAGTGCGTCACGGACAGGCGACCAGCATGCAAAAAATCGTCGATGGTTTGACGAGCTTTTCGTGGGTGTTGGATGTGTTCGCGCCTTACGGCGAGTTGCGAAAAGCGATAAAGGCTGGCAAAACGCATGCGAGTACGAGTTGTGTGGTCGCCTATCCCACATGTCACTGGTCCAATCCGGCAAGTGAACTAACGCAGCTCTTAAGCAACCATGTGAAGTTTGCTTAGCGATACATAACTTGAAAAATTTTTTTTTTTTTATAAATTATTTATTAACATTTTTATACTTACTTTTACTAAGTTCCACTTGAAATAAAAAGAATAATGAGTTTTTTTATTACAATTTACGATTCAATTAATATTTATTTAGCATTAAACTCATAATTTTATATGCATTTATGTGTAGAATATTGCCAAAACAGAAATAATGATAAAAAATAAGTGCGAATAAAATAAGAAAAAACTAAAAATTTGCTTGATTAAATGTTGACTAATGAATAAAAGAGTGAAAAAATTGCCACATAGTAATATGCCTTAAATAACAGTTAGCAGTAACAACTAAATTTGCAGAGTTTACAGTTTTTTGTATATTTTTATTTATTTTAAAGTTTTCTATTTCTAGAAAATATTAAAAATTTACTAATTCTTGGTTATAGTTTTGGTAATAAATGTAGGGGTTTTTTAACATAAACAACATAAACGCTGAGAAAGTTTTTGGTTTTTTGTATGAAAAATTTAATTTTTTAGTTACTTAGTATTTGTGTGTAAGCTTTACAACAATTTATCTTCTACTTGCGAGCGCCGCTTTTCACAAAAAATTTCCAACAATTTCTTTAAACTACTGCCAACGAAATTAAATCAATAAACCCACATATTTTTAGTGCGAAAAAAGTACTTTTGAAAACATGTGAACATCAAATACATACACATTTATATAAGTTCGAAAAAAATTTTAATTGAATGTAAATTGTAATTTTATTTTTGATAACTCTAATATACTATTATAACAAACGGTGCAAAAATTGTCTGATTTTTTTGTAAAAAACGAGCACTTCAAAGTAAATAAATGCGTCAAAACTGTTACAAAGCAAGAGAAAAAAATTTCGGTACTGTACGAATAGAAAATATAGACTGTTATTTAACATAATTTGACGAACTTACAAAAACCTTCTCGGCGTTAAATGCTTTGTAGATTTCCAGAGCATATTTAAAATAAAAATAAAGTGTTTTTGAGTATAACATTTTGTTAACTGTGAAAAAATCTTCCCCTCTGCTTTTATTAAAGTAATGCTTAAACATTTTTTATAATTATTTATGATTTTTTTTATATTTTTTATAACTAATAACTAGCACTTAACTTAGTTTACATATTTTTTTTGTTTTATCATAGTTTTTGTGTGGTTTGAATTTTGAAGATTTTTGGTAGGTTGTCAAAATTGATATTTTTGAAAATTAAACAAAAAAAAAATTATAATAAAAAAAATTAAAAAAAAATTAAAAAAAAAAATTTAAAAAAAATAATTAAAAAAAAAAATAAAAGAAAAAAAAATTAAAATTAAAAGAAAATAAAATAAAGCAACAATAAAAACTAATTAAAAAAAGTAAAAATAGGAAATAAAAAAAAAAAAATAATAATAAAAAATTAAAATATTCAAAATAAAATAAAAAATAAAGCAAATATATAAAAAACTAAAAATAAATAAATAAAAGTAAAAATAGGAAAGGAACGAAATACTAAAAAAATATGAAATAAAAGAATAATTTATCAAAATAAAATAAAAACAAAAATGCAATTAAAAATAGCGAAATGGAAAAAAGTATAAAAATTAACAGAATTTTAAATTAAAATAAAAAAATAACAAAATAATAAAAAATAAAATTAGTTATAAAATAAATAAAAATAAAACAAAACAAACAAGCAAACTAAATATATAATATATATTAAGACTATTATGAAATAAATTAAAAATAAATATCGTAATAAAAATGCATTTAAAAATAACGATATGGAAAAAAGTGTACAAAAAGAAATTAAAATAATATTAATTTAAAACCATAAGAAAATTAAAAAGGAAACTAAACAAGGAAGAATAAATTGTAACTGTTTATTAAGGTTTTATGGATCATTATTAATTTTGGTGTTTTTTTTTTAAATAATGCTTTTAACGAAAAAATTGCCACATGTCAATAAAATGTAAAACTAAAAAGTATGATATAAAACAAAAATAAAAATAACGAAATAGAAAAAATAATAAAAGAATAAAATTTAAAGAATATTGAAAAAAATAATGAAAATATTAAAATAAACAAGCAATAAAAATAAATAAGAAAAAAATATTTTGAAATAAAAAAATTAATAAAAATAAAAATTAAAAAATTATGAAATAAAAAAATTAAAATAAAATAAAATATAATAAAAAAATTAATAAAAATAAAATTAAAAAAATTATGAACTAAAAAAATTAAATTTAATTAATGTTCGTAAAGTCTGTTTTGAACATTACTTTTTTAGTGGTTATTGTAAAAAATAATTATTAAATATTTAAAAAATTTTAATTTTTTGCCACATGTCTAGCGTTTCTTTTTCAATTTATTTTTTTAATAATAATTTTTAGTAAAAAGTTTTATACACAAAAACTATGAAATTTTTAAAATTTATTTTTAAAATTTTTTTGTTGTTAAATTTGTATTAACTTGTTTTTTTTTCAAAATTATACATGTTTGTACGTACTATATAAAGATTTTCACTTACATAACTAACCGCAATGTTTATTTCTGTTTTGGGCAGTAAAAAGTTAAGACTAACAAAGTTTTTAAATGTATATTTACTGTTGTTCTTTATTTTTTTGTTGTTTTTTTTTCTTTTAGTTTTTTATTATAATTTTTTTATTGTTTTGCTGCTGACTCTACACAAATTCTTATTATTTTTATGTGGGTTCTTGATTCGTTTAAAACTTGTAAAGTTGTTGCTATATGTATGTATGTGGCTGCTTGCTTACTTTTAATATTTCTCGAAAATTATAGTAAATTAAGAAAAATCCAAAAACATTAAAATTTTGAACCTGAAAAGTGCAATAATAACACTCAACTTTTTAGGTTAATTCTTATCTGCCAGCACAAATGAAGCGCATTCAAGCAATTTCATCAAGAAAAAAAATATTTTCGAAATTTTTAAAACAATTAGTAAAAAGTACGGTTAGAAACAATTTGGTTTTGAAAGTAATTAAAATTTTTTTTTAATTAAAAAATTTTTTTTTTTAATTTTTTTTTAATTGTGGTTGTTTGTTTCATATCATTCAATTTCAAATTGTCTGGAAACATGTTCTAATGCTTCCATTTTACTGTTTTCGAAAATGAAATTGTTCCAAAAAATCGCTTCATTTATGCCAGCCAAATATTTTACAACCGAAAAACTCTTCAAGCGTTTTTATCTTCCAATATTCAAAATTTTTTCGTGGCATAAGCTTTAAAAATTGTTCTGTTCCAACTCAGTGGTCTGTGAACCTGTTTGCTGTTTTCAATAAGTGTGATTGTATTTCTGTATTTTCTCTACTCTCTATTTCTCTCTATCTGAAATGAAATTAATTGCATTGTGTGTATGTTTGTTTGTAACTGTCCCGTAAGCAAATAAAATATTCGTAAAAAATATTCGTTCCCAAAATTTTCCTCCCTTCCACGTCTTCCGTATTCCTTAAGCTTTTTATGCAAAGCCAAAAGCTCTAGCTTTCTATTCTTCAACAACAAATTATGGCCAAAAGTGGACTTGTACAGCTTTAACTGTACAACAAATCGAAATTTCAAAATTAATAAAGCAAATTTCGTTGCTTGTTTAGAATGTCCGTGACGAACGAATGCCATTCGTTTTTGTTTCCGTTTCCTTTCATTTCTCAATAGCGGTCTACTCCGTCACCGCCATCTTCCGTTCAGCCATCACTTGTAGTTTCCACAAGATATTTGTAAATTTCGCCTACAGTCCCCACGAAAACTTCCGAAATGATAGCTTTATTTACAGTTACGCCGTTAAAATTCGTTTTTTGCGCACGCCAATTGTTTCTGCCCACAACCTATACAATAATTTCCGCATTCCTCTACCCCTCACATATGTACGTGTGTAAATGCATTGAATTTGTTATAAAGCTCTTTCTTAACCCCCAACATAACGTCCCTATTTCGTCTGCCTTGTCATCGTATCTTCGCCGATTTCGTCTTTGTCGTGTGTAAATGTTTGGTTCGTATTTTCTGCGTAGTTTTAGTAGCGCTCATGTGCACCGCTGACTAAGCCATCTCGTGGCTCCAGTTATTGAGCACATGATCGATTTCAGTTGGTCCTAACAGGGGCTCGGTAGGCACAGCGTAATCATCATTACATAAATCCATTATAAACGGTTCCATTAGTGGATTCATATTATCGATGTAAGATGTCAGCGAACCCTTACGACCGCCAGCAGGCTTATTGGTCTTACTCTCGCCTAAACTGGCAATACCGTTGCCTGTAGCAGCTGTTTGCTGTTGTTGTTTCGCTTGTGCCTCACCGAGCAAAGCACGTTGCTTGGCTGCTTTGTTGTTCAAGCATTTCATTAAAAGCATATCCTTGGTGGTGGCCGAGCAACCGCTTGTCGACGTCTTGAAATGTGGGCTGCTAGGTTGTTCCAATTGTAGCTTAATCGGTGAGGCGGCTTCAATCATGCTAATGTCATCTATGCCGCTGTCCGAATTGGATTCAGTGTCGGTCGGTGTAAGGCCAGGTGGGCTTACTTCGCAGCTGCTGCTGCCAATAGAACTTTCGCTACTGCTAGCCGGTCCGAATGGTGGTGATGGCAACACACCGGGTCCGCCAATCATTGGATTGTGACGGTAGTTGCGCAGCAATGCAGCCGTCGATGTCTGACAATGCAAGGGTTTGATGAGAGATGGCGACTGTGCCGACAGTGGTGGCGATGGTGCTTGATCCAAGGAGTCTTCATCCATGAGCATGCCGCTCTGTTTGGTATAGGTGGGTATTGTGTGAATATGGTATTAAGAAAGAGAAGAAATAAGAATAATAAATTAGTTATTTAGTTTTTAAAATTTTTGGAATATATGTAGTTCTTAAAGTCGTTAAAGAATTGGTGTTGAAACACCGCACATGTTCAAAATTACTTTTTTGGAACTTAAAAAGGGAGATAAAATTGAAACTATTTGTTATTCTGTGTAATGTTAAAATATCTAGTACCGTTATTAGTAGAAATATATGTAGAGTATAGTTGTATTTAAAACGTCTGTAATGCTTTAATATTTTAAGTTCTGGACTTGTGCGGTTTTGGCTGAACAACAAATTCTTTTTCGACTTTAATTAGAAATATGATAGCGTTTGACTAATAACATTTCCAACTTGATAAAATTTTTTTATAATAATTTACCGTTTTTATAGTAATTTACCGTTGCAATGGTCATAAGTTAACGTTAGAGAATTTTTCCAAAAAAAAAATATTTTCTTTTTAATAATTTTGTATATGGATCGATTTTGGTTTAACATGCTTGTATAAAATACTCGATATAGGTTTGCGCAAACTTTTTGTTTTCATATAAAATAATAATTTTTATAAAAATATTTTATAAAAAAATTTATAAAAAATACAAACTTAACCTAAGTGTATTTATAATTTCTGTTTTTATTTTTTATAAACTAATTTTGTCAAAGTAGTTCTTAATTTAACAAATTATTGATATTAACATTAGTTTACAATATATTTTTAATTGTAGCTTATTTTTGTTGCATGTTTTTTAAATTTGTATACATATTTTTTGTTGTTGTTTGTTAACCTTTTCAGCTGATTATCAGCTGAGTTCTCTTAAAATAGTTTGTCGAAGTACGTTTACTTTTTCACCAATAATATAATTTTTTTAAACATGATTTGATTAATATTATAATATAATATTGTGGAGTTGCCACCTGAGTTGATACATTTTAAAAATTAAAACTATATATAAAATTTTAAAAAATTATAAATCCTTAAGTTATTTCAAGGCTCAAAATTTAAATATAAGTTGCAATAGGATGACCACCTAGCCATAGATATGATAAGATAAATAGTTGAGGATTACACCTAGACTTAAGGTCTATTGTGCCCTCTCCTAAGTCACCACGAACCACCTAGCCCCAGCATATTGATAAATATCAATATACAACTAGGTGCTAGTGAGGCGATGTGATTCTTATGTGGAAACATGGATCCAAAAGCCTTTATCCTGCTGTGTAGTTAATTAGCAGGTCTTCTAGAGTTTCAGGATCTATGTCGCAGAAGCTAGGCCCATGTTATATAACTGCTTCTTGAGCTTGCGAAGCCGCTGTAGAATTAGGCAAATAGCTTGAGTTTGTCCCTAGGAAGGTTGATTACTTTAAACCTACTTATGTTGTAACACCTATTAGCGGCTTGGCACGGCGCATGCCTGGGGTTGTTACCAATATGTCTCTCTGCCTACTCCTTCTCCTTGCGGAGCCATTAACCATAACTAAGTGGTAAGTTCTAGGACTAGAGTTCAATTATAAATTGGAACAGGGTTGCCAACTGACCTTAGTAATTAAATTGATTTAAAATAAAATTAAAAACAAACGGCATATTTATGAAATGTTTGCTCCACAACAGTGGACACCCAAAAAAGGTTGTTACCGACGAAAACATCAAAAAAAGTCTACAAAATAATTTTGGTTAACCGTAAAGTGAAGTTGTTGCAGATAGTGGGCACTGTAAAAATATCTACTGACTGTGTACATCATATCATTTACGAATATTCAGGTATAAGAGAGATCTGTGCAAAGTGGATGCCACACGAGCTCATTTCTGAACAAAAACAACGACGAGTTGCTGATTAGGAGCAGTGATTGGCAAAATTCAAGCAAAATAAATCCGAATTTTTGCATCGTTATGTGACAATGGATGAAGTGTGACTCCATCATTTCACTCCGAAGTCCAAGTCAGAGTTATCCGTGTGAACTGCACACGAAAAAAATAAGGTTATGGCGTCTGTATTTTGGAATGCGAATGGAATAATTTTTATTAGCTACCTTAAAAAAGGACCATCAATAGCATAGCGTTATGGGATCGTTTGAAGGACGAATTCGCCGAAAAACGGCTGCATTTGAACAAGAAGAAACAAGAACAAGAAAGTGCTGTTTACCAAGACTTGTGAATGGCGTCACAAGTTAACGAAAACGATGGCAAAAATCCATGAATTGGGCTTCGAATTGCTTACGCATCCAACATATTATCCAGGTCCTGGTCCCAGTTCTCAAAAGAATGCTCGCTGGGAAGAAATTTTCGTCAAATGAAAAGAGTGTCCCGAAACTGAGGCCTATTTCGAAGCAAAGCACAAAATTGTACTACAAAAATGGTTTCGAAAATGGTGTATCACCCTTGAAAGGAACCATATTGAATAAAAAAAAAACGAATTTTGCCAAAAAAAATGTGTTTTACTATGGTAGGCCGGAGCTTTTCAATTAACCTTTTATACCAAAGAATATGCATGTGGGTTACTTTCGAGAAAAGCTGAAGAAAACTTTGCTTTTGAATTTTGAATTGTCGATGAATTATTTTTTTAAGTTTTGTTCTGCAGAGTTTAAGATTTTTTTTAATTTATTTAATTTCCATAAATTCATTTAGTAGCGGAGTAATAATTAAAAACAATAAAAATAGAGTTTATGAATCTATGTACATATGTATGTATATACATATATACTTATGATGAAGCAATACTTATTTAAAACAACAGAGACCTTTTAAAAAATTTAAGAAATTGCGTTTCCCCACAAAATCTGTAAATTAACATATTTCAAAAAAATATGAAAAATTAAAATTTTCGCTTGCGCAGCAACTTATTTAATTCACTCTAAACTAAATAACCAATAAACTTAGAAACCACTGAAATATTTTATTATCTAATCAAGGTTCAAAGATTATCATTGAGTAGCAGCACTAAGCAATGACTTAAGATTATTCCAGATGCAGACAATGGCACATAACTGCAAAATCATAACTCACATATGTACTTGTATATTTGTATATGTGACCTGGTCTACGGAAAGGGGGCTTAGGTATCAAAAAAAAGGAGAACAATTAATGAGATAACGAGAAACTGACGAATCTTTTTAACAGCTTTTCCCAGAAAACTAGTTTTCGCACGTTAGCTCCCTTTTCGTAGACCAGGTCACATATATTAAAGTGTCCATTATTTCCAAGTTGATTTTCTTTTTGCTCTTAAGAACCTATATTTTTAATTTAAACCAAATCTACATCATTTTTCTTTCCGCATGCATTTATGAAGGGACTTTTTTTTATTTTCTGCAATAAATTTTTATGTCCAAAGCAAATGAGCCTACAAATCTGAAAGCAAAACTTTCTAATAAAATATTTATCACAAAAAAAATTTTAGTTTTTTCATATAAACACAATTTTAAGTTTTACGTAGTAAAAGTTCAACTTCAAAGGTACTGTATTCAAATAGTACACCATGTCGTATGAGCAACATAGTATGTACATATTTATAAACCAGCTGTATGACTGCTCAGGCATTTGGTGTATAACTTTAACTGCGTGTAACTTTTAAAAGAAAACCTTACGAAAAAATCACGCACACCTTTTTTGTAAAGCGGAAACTTGTCTATTAGATTATCGGGTTATCAAATTTTGCTTTAAGGAAAAATATCCAAGATTCGCATGTCAAAAGCACAGGAAAAGTAAAATGAATTAATAAGTTAAATAAAAAAAAAAACAAATTTCAGACAAAAACTGAAACTTCAGTGGATGAAAAATAAAAAAATTAACTGCGGAAATAACGGACACCCTAATAAAATACATATAGATGTCTATGCAATTAATAAAAATCGCAACTGTCTGATTATATTTTCATACAAAGGCAGCTGTAATTAGAAATCAAGATAATTCGTACATATATATATTTTTATGTATATATGTATGTAGCGGTATGTACATACGTGCGTACGAATGCGTGCAAAAATGTATATACACATACTGATTAAATGAATTTTATAAATAAATAAGAAGGCTGGTCTTATATAAGAAGAAGCACACTTTGATAGCGAATATGATCTAATTATAGTTGAATGTGCTCAATCATAATAAAATATGTTTACAGTTAAGGAAAAACAGCAAACTCATAAAAAACTGAAAAATAAAAATATTTGCGCACACAAATACACACAAACCATATATACATGAATATTTGTATTTAGCATAATGGTAGGTATAACGAGAAAATCTTTATAGCCCACTTCGTTTAAATTATTTTCATTGACTTTTTGCTCTGTGAACATACATATTATACAGAAGAGATAGAAAAAGCATGCATACTAAATATATAATATACATACAAATATAATGGATGTACATACATATATATTATAGATATATACATTGCTGTTTTGAGCTTTTTATGTATTTATTTAGTTATTTTTTTGCGTGATAGGCAACTGTTTCCAGCAAAAAGCTTCACGCTAGAGCTTTTACTAGCACCAGCGACACGTGCAACAACAACCTCAAAGCACAGCGGTCTTTGACCCTATCGCACACATACACACACACACATATAAATACATATGTTTGCATGTTGTTTTGACGCCCTGCCATAGCAGCACGGAAAATGAAAGTGAAAACGGCACTCTTGCGCCGTGTTGTTGCAGGTCGTTAATACACATGCAGGCAAGCAAGCAATACAGCAATGCTCTCATACCCAAGTGCACGCGAGTGGCGCCACTGCTCGGCATGATTTTACAGCACTTTCGACTGACTCAATAAAATGTGCCTTCTTCCTCACGCAAAGTGCTTTTAATTAAGTAATATTTTTTTGTGTTGGCATTTGATTTTGTCATTCATTGTTTCTATATTTCTATCAATTAAAATATGTGGGAAACAATTTTTTCCTTGTGATTTAAGCAGCCAACGCACGCACTTTTAGTAGTCTACTTTAAGGCGCTTTAACTTACGTGGGCAATAAGTGCTTGAACGCTTTTAATGGAACATTCCTGTTGTCTTTATAATAATTTTGTAGCATATCACCGTTATGTAAGCCAAAAGCATTTGTGGCGCCTGTTGGTGAAGCGGCGGAGGGTAGCGAGGCTCGCCAGTTGGCAGGCGGCTTTTACACAAACAAGCTGTAATAAATGAGCTCATTTGTATGCGTATGAAATATTTAACTTCCTGACATTAGAAAGCGTAGAATATGATACAAACAATGCGTAAACACATGCGTGTTTATCATAAAGCAAATAAACATCATATTTGGTTTGCCGGTTATTGACCGTTACAAAGGTGGGGGTATTATCAAGCAAAAAAGCTGTATTAATTTCATATCAGCATTTATCAACAATTTTATTGTGGTTGAGAGAGTATATACGCGCATATACATATATGTAAATATGTACTAAAAAAATATAATTTAATTCGCGTTTTCCCGCTGAAGCATATCTGTGGAATATTTTTGGTTGGGCTGTGTGGGCTGTAATAACACACGCAAAGTGGGGGCACATTTAGGCCGATTAGAACCATCGTAACAACGCTTGACCTCACGTTATCTGCATATTTCGCTGGCAGGAAAATGTTCATGTGAGTGACTGACAATTTCCATATTTATCTAGACATGTCAGACACGTCACAAATGGTTCGTTTCTAACGTTTCATTGTCTATGGTGAGGAAAGAAGCAATGAAGTCCTTTAATACGCCTTTTTTTACATAAAGCGAGGTCAATTTAACAATTTTTTCTCTATTCCAGCAAAAGAAAAAAATAATAAATTTGTAGGAAATATGTATCGAGTTTAAAAGAAAATATATATTCAGTTCCTCATAACTGGATAACCATCGTCGCAAGGAGTGACAAAAGCATGTGCTTAAGGGGTATTCTACTCTAGAATTTTGAAAAATTCGATTTTTTTCACATATTTAAAGTTTAGACCCTTGAGAACATATCCTCCAAAGGATTTTTTAAAATTAAAATTATTTTAAGAGATACAGTCAGTATTAAGAATTACTTTTGATTTTTTTTTTTTCAGACCACCATGAGAGTCAGGATCAATGTAACCAGGATGCGCCATTTTTTTTACACCTGTCTCTCCCCCGCCCTCTAATTATTTTAATTTTTAATATTTTTTTGTAACATTTTTTTTTCTGTATTCTTAAGATATCAATAAAAACACCATAAAAAATGAATAGTAAAAATATTAATTGCCTTTTTTTTACGACACTTTCAAATATTAGCTGAAATTCATGCTTCTAGAGTAGAATACCCCCTTAAAATACCTATAATTTTACAACATTTGCTTTGTTTTTAGGTTAGTACCTGCCGACGACGGCCTTAAGCCTCTGCCGTGCTGTCGGTCTGGCATTCGGACGCAGTGCGACTCCACATTGAACTGAATTTCCAATTCTACCTGCCTTTAGGTTTAAACCAAAGCCGCCACGAATCTCCCCAAAGAGCCAAACCCAATGAACAGATTGGAGCAAAGTTCAAGGACTAACTGCTCCCCATGGTACCAGATTTTAGTCTCCGGTCAGGCCTTGTAACTTTTGCTACTACCGTTTAAGCAACCATCAAACTCAATGGCTGGTGATATTTGTCGCTTGAATTTCAAATGTCTTTTCATTGGAAGGAAACTTATTCATAGTCTATAATATCAGTTCAAGCTGAGTATTATAGCACTATTTCTGGTAAGACTACGCTGATATTTCGAGGCAAGTCACTATATTCTTACAGTTAGAAGCTGAAACTCAGAACTCAGTGTGAGCCAATGTTAGCCAGAAGTGATGTAACAGCAATTATTCCATTAGTTTTCGATGAGCCACCGGGAACCAGACGGCGCCGTAACAACTGTCGCAAAACCACAAAAATTTATAAAAATTTAAAAAATCGGGAACTCTAAAATGTGCATCCTTTTCTGGACACATTTTATGAAATCTTGTCATTTATCAGAGATAATTTGAACAAAGTACAATCAAAGTATTGTCCGGGGCCGGTCATTGGACCGTTATGTCCGGTTATAAGAACTGGTTTGTATGAAAATATGACTCAAAATGTTATCTTCGGGAAATTCGTCCACTTATGAGAGCGATGTTGTCCGATTACGAGGACTCTCCGTATTGGAAAATTTTATTGTAAATACAATTCGTAGCCAGAAGCCAAGTAGAATATCGCAATGGGGCACAAAAAATGTTTTTATTTCCGCATCAACTAACAACAGTTCTTTTCTAAGTTATTGCATATTGGAAAGATTCCTTAAAATTGTATCTGCCTTGATTTAGCATTATGAATGGTATTGAATTGGCAGCTGTAATAGCACAAAATACATTTTTTGGGGTTTTATTTCCATTCTCAAAAGTGAAAATATTTTTAGGAGATATTGCTGGGACTTGAGGGCGCAATGAAAACTACATCAACAAAAGCTGATGCTTACGGCATCCATTTCATGCCTTTAGGTCATTGGAACCAGACTCGGTGTCATTGCGGACATGTAATTATACTAGAACTTGTTAATGAACTCGAGCTAAATTGGCAATTGAGTTACATGAGGAAGAGAAGAATGGCCCATTGGACCGATAGTTAAACCGTGAAGACTACATATTCACCGACGGATCAAGGGTGACAGGAACAGTGTCGGGTTTCTTCTGTAGTAATCCATAAACAGAATGTAGCTTTAAACTAAATTTTTACAATACAGTCTTTCAGGCTAAAATTGATGACATAACAGAAGGTGCCAAGTGTGCCTTCTGCTATAACCAGAAAGTCCATTAACCTTCTAGTCGACAGCCCAGCGCCTATACTTACCATGGAATCACTACGTTAGCTAACGAAAGGAGCCAATAACTAGATTCTCAGTGGGTAACTCATTAAAAATCATCTGGGTACCCAGTCATATAGGAATAGAAGGAAAAGAAAAGACAGATGAGTTGACTCGCTTGGTGACAGCCAGGAACGCAGTTCCTTTAAGCTGCCCTAGACCATTTAGCTCCTTCAAGGGTAGCGCGAAGCAATCGACCCTGAAGGAACACCTCAGATTTTGGAACACTAACAACACAAGACATAACAAAAATTCATTTTGCGGTAGTGTTGATGATGAACAGACCAAAAAACTCTTAAATCTAGGCAAAAGAGAACATAGTTACATTGTGGGGGTCAACGCAGATCACCTACCATTAAGATCTATTATATCTTTAACTAAACTCTTTAAAATTTTAAAAGAAAATTCCATATTTAAAAAATCTATTTATCTGTCAATCACCTACTAAGAACCATTTGAAGCTTTAGCACTCGCAAAACCAAGCATTGGATTGCGCAAGGACACTAAATGTGAAGGAATGCTAAAAGACAGCACAAAGCTGTATGTATGTGTGCATTGCAAATGCATGTGTCAAAACTTGTTTGATAATACTTTTATAAATGTGGCACGTGCTGCGCAAAACTTTTCCTCTTACGCGAACATAATTGAAACACTTGCAAAGCACGCGTCGCAAACCAAATTGAATGCAAGCGAAATACGGCTGAAGGAAAAGAAAGAAAAGTTGAATGTACATATGTACGTGACGGCGCAATGACAAATCCAGAAAGCGTAAGAATTCCACAGAAACCAAAATCTTTGCGATAAAGCTGAGCTGTTGTGGAAATTACTCTACATATGCGCTTCCATACATATATACATACATATATGCTATATATGTAACCTATGTGTGTTAATTCCAACATATTGGGAAGGCCTGACAAATAGAATAAAAATTGTACCCGGGTTTATATTTGTCATACCAGCAGCTTGTTAAAATGTCTTCTATGCACTGAGTGCTGGCACTTTCATCAAAGTCTTTATCAAGAAACTTGACACAAATGTGACAAATAACGCTACCCTCATTACTCACATAACGGTTTGATGTAATATCGAGTTGCGGAATTTCTGATTGCTTTAGTTTGTATGTAAATTACATGACGCGGGTCTATTTAATTCACAGAACTATTACCATGGAAATGGCAGCCTCTTATTTCAAGTAAAATTCGATTTCAATAAAAGTAGCCTGTAGGAAAACTATCATCATCTAAAGTGCAAAATAACGTAGCATCACTTTTCATAAGTTGACAGGCGAAGGAAATACGTAAGAGACATAATATAAGCCACTCATATTGAAACAAAATTTGAGTTTCGGTTATAAAATGGTTATATATTGGTTATAAAATGGTTATATATTGGTTATATCTGACAGCGGAAGCTGAAAATTTTATGCTACATACATATGTATATGTAACATAACGTTGTGAATCGTAAGCAATAAAAAACCCAATTTCGATTTTTTTGTTTATACGTTTCTAAATGGTTCAAAACTAAATTAATTTCGTTAAATTTTTGAAGAAACTAATGTGGGAACGAAAGATACTCATAAATCGCTAAAGGAAGGCAAATTATTTAGAGTAGTCAATAACATCAAATAGGTATGAAAATGAAAGTTGTAAAAAAACTGTGAATTCTATAATATAATAATATACTATATATAAATAACATTTTTTATAAAAAAATTATGAAACTTTTTAATGACAAATATATAAAATAGTTAAGACAAATAATCGAAGACAGATATGTATTAATAATTTTTAAAAATAAAAATAAAAAAAGTATTATTATAACATTTTTTAAAAAAAAATATATAAAAATTTATTAAGACAAATAGGATACCTAAATATAAATAAATAATAACTATAAAAAAAAAATTAAAAAAAAAAAATATTATTATAACATTTTTTAATAAAAAAAATTACAAAAATTTTTATAAACACAAATTTTAAAACTTTTTAATGAAAAAAATATATAAAAATTTGTTAAGACAAATAGGATACCTAAATATAAATAAATAATAACAATAAAAAAAATTTAAAATAAAAAAAATATTATTATAACATTTTTTAATAAAAAAAATTATAAAAATTTTTTATAAACAAAAATTATAAAACTTTTTAATGAAAAATATATATAACATTTTTTAAGACAAATAATCGAAGACAAATAAGGTGTATTAATAATAAAAAATACTAAAAAAAAAATAGTATTATAACATTTTTCAAAAAAAAATTTTGTAAAACTCTTTAATGAAAAAAATATATAAAAATTTGTTAAGACAAATAGGATTAGGTGTATTAATAATAAAAAAAAAAATTAAAAATTAAATTAAAATATTATTATAACAATTTTTAATAAAAAAATACAAAAATTATAAAACTTTTTAATAAAAAATAAATATATAAAATTTCTTAAGACAAATTACACCGGTCAATACGATTTTTGGGTCTGACATCTACATGTTAAATTTTAGTTTCTCCTATGACAAAAATAAGGAAAAAAAATTTTTCCGGTTAAAGTTTGCTTTCGTAGAAATTAGAGCAATTTGTCGATTTTTAAGCAGAAATTACTGATTTTTATATTTTTTCTACAATTTCACTATAGATTATAATTAGAAAACTTTTTTTTAGATACAAGAGTCGTTTTTATTTAAGATGTGTGATAAACAATAATATATAAATGTAAAATAACAAGAAATGACTGTCTAAAAGTGAATATTTTTTGTATTTCTTTTATGATCATATGAGCTCTCTCGTGTTAAACCCCAATATCATTTTGATTACTGACTTCATAGGCTTCGCAAAGTTTCAAATTTGCTGATAAAGCAAATTTTTTACTTCTAACTTCAATAAATTCACCGCAAATAAAACAGAATGAATCAACATCATTTTTACACAGACTTGATGTCATTTTATATCTGCAATACCGCTGTAACTAAACTGAGTATAATCAAAAACCATTTTTATTATTTTTATTAAGTTAAGTTACTATTAAAATAACTTACAAAAAAGTAAAAAAAAATTTAAAAGAGCACACTTTTACTTTATCTTTTATGTTCATAGGTACTATCTCTTAATAAACCCAAATATAGTATTATTACTATAATTTTTACAAAAGCAAACTTTATACGAAAAAAAGGTATTTTCTTATCGTTTTTGTTCATAATTAATCAGAAAATCATAAAATAAACTTTAGGACAAAGAACGAAAATTTTTTTGTAGAGTCGTGTTATCGAAGACAAATAAAGTGTATTAAAGATAAAAAAAACAAATAAAAAAAATCTGTTAAATTTTTGTAAATAAAAAATATGCATACATATATTTGAAAATAAAAAAAATTAAGCGCAGCATTTCGTTCTTCCTGTAATTACAACAAAAAACATTCAGCAAAATTTTAATACACTCAATGATTATTCTCTATGGTGAATATTTTTTCGCAACAATTCCAAAGTGTTGCCGCTTGTAAACTAGTGATGGCAAAAACAATTGGCATATATAAAAAGTAAGAAAGAAATATTTATTTTCAATTCTCAAATTTTAAAAAAATTAAATTACTACCATGTCAAATAAACCCTAAAGCAACCTACCATTCATATGTATGTATCGACATGGCGTATGAGCAACATTAAAAAATCGGACTGCATAGAAGTATTACTACTCAAACAGCTACATATGTAAAAGGCATAAGAATCAAAAAATACATAAAAGGAGTCAAAATTGTTGTCAGGCTCTCAATTTAGGAAGCAATAAAAATTGCAGAAATTAAATTTACTACAAATTTTAGACATACTGACTATTGCGTTTGTTATTATTATAGCTTCAACAAGCTATTTTAAGTTTGAAGAAATACATAAAAAGATAAAAAAAACGTCAAAGATTTTGCCTGACTCCTTTACTCCAAATTTAAGACATTATAACGATTGCTTTTGCGCATTGAGTTTATTATTATTATACCCTGAACAGGGTATTTTTAGTTTATCACGAAGTTTGCAACACCCAGAAAGAAGCATCGGGTAGTAAATATATATATATATACTACATATGTATATATAAATAATCAGGTGATGAACTGAATCATTTTAAGGTTAGCTGTCCTGCAAACTGAACAATTAAACTCCAGATCTTATATGGTAAACCTTTTTATTTGACAAGATATCTTCACGAAAGCGCTACAATTTTCAAATAAATTGAAAAAAAATTGTATTTTATTTAAAATATATTTCTCTTATTTTTCGATGCAAAGATGACCGTGAATTGCATATATTTTATTTTTACGAAAAAGCCGCAGTGTCGTCCCCATAGCTACTAAGTATAATCAACACGCTACTCAATAATAACTCAAGACCATTGTATATTTCGAAATAAAACACATTTTATTCGTTATCTGCAGCATACTTTTTACTTCAATACTTCATTACACAATCTTGCGTTTTCCAAACGATCGATAATCGATTCTAATATTTTCTATCATTTTATTTTATTGTATTTCATTATGATTACTTATTACTTTTTATAAGAATACTTATAGTAAAATACCGTTAGTGTGTGTATTATGAGTTCTTCATACCATACATATATATATTATATTGTATATAATAGTATTGCATGCAAGTCTGTATGTTTTTATGTATTTGATGAAAGCATTGCTAATACAACAACATACAAATACAAATAGTCGATAAATAGTAAGAGGAATGATAATAGGTATTTAGCTATATTTATATATATATATTATATATTACATATATTTAAATATACTATGAATTTCACTTGATTCGAAAACCTTTTTTGACTGTTTAAAATTGATACACACATACATATGTATGTATTTATGTACTTATACAACAGATGATGGTTTTGAGGTAAAAAATGCTTTAAAGTACGCTATTGTTCATGAGGTAGACTATGTCCTTGTTCACTCTGTAAATTTTTCACTATGCCTATGTTCATATAACAAAACATTTTCGGTTATTTTCGCAGTGTCAGCAGTAAGCTCAAAAACACATACACCAACACACACACACACACACACACACATGACCGCGTGTCTCTCTGTCGCACTTCAAAAGCTAAAAGTTTCCAGCAATTTTCAACACAAATGACTATAATCAGCTCACGACGTTGACAACTTGACAAATTTGCCGCTACCAGTTAGTGCTTTCGAATTTCACGCCCACAATGTTACTACGGGAGCATAAGCGGAAGTTGTGTAACCCCAATTTCGCTGAGTCTTGCCTATATTATTTTGTGATATCATTAATTGTCCTCAACCTCGCTATTAATAATACAGTTGTGTTGCTTTAAATTTAACTATTATAAAATGAAGTTGGGTCGAGTATTTGATGAGAGCACGTATATACGCTTCTTTGCTGTGAAATACATTTTGAGGGATGGTATTGTGTTGCCATGACATCAAGACATTACTATGGTTAGAATATGAGACCGTAACCTAATGGGGGTCACGCACTCAGGGTACCAAGCTATCATCAGTTCCCAATCATAATTTTTTAACAGAGAGTTCAAGTGGAAAATTTAAAAAAATACGTTAGAAAAAACTTTTCTGTAAAAAATTCTTAACTAAAATAACCAGAGAAAAATAAGGACTCATAAAACACAAGGTCGATCAGTTTCTTAAGATACAAATATAAGTCTAAAAGTAATGAAGTTAAATATTTTTAAGAAAATGCTGAATTAGCAAAACTGTCTACGGTTCGACGAAAACTGTAGATTGGTGAAACGAACAAACTGGTATAAAACATGTAAACTGGCATAAATTAAAGAAACCATTCGCTCAAAATTGTAGATTGAAGAATCGAAAAAGTAATCGAATCGTCGAAAACGGTAGATTGGTGAATCGAAAAAACTGGTATAAATCATATAAAGTGGTATAAAACAAAGAAAAGGACGATTGAAGAATTGAAATAATATTCGAATCGACGGAAACAGTAGATTGGTGAATCAAAAAACTGGTATAAATCATATAAAGTGGTATAAAACAAAGAAAAGACGATTCGCCTAAAATTGTAGATTGAACAATCAAAAAATAATCGAATCGACGGAAGCAGTAGATTGGCGAAACAAACAAACTGGTATAAATCATATAAAGTGATATAAAACAAAGAAAAGGACGATTCGCCTAAAATTGTAGATTGAACAATCAAAAAATAATCGAATCGACGGAAGCAGTAGATTGGCGAAACAAACAAACTGGTATAAATCATATAAACTGGTATAAATTAAAGGAACCATTCGCTTAAAATTGTAGATTGAAGAATCGAAAAAATAATCGAATCGACGGAACAGCAGATTGGTAAATCGAACAAACTGGTATAAATCATATAAACTGGCATAAAACAAAAGATCGATTCGCCTAAAATTGGGCATTGAAGAATCGAAAAGTGGCATAAATCATATAAACTGATATAAATCATATAAACTGGTATAAATCATATAAACTGGTATAAACATAAACTGGTATAATGCTTATAAAAACTGATATAATCAAATACAGATAATCCCAAAGTTATTTAATGCTGTATTCAAATACTTTTTTGCATTAAATTTTGTCAAATTTGTTGTTGCTTTCCTCAAGCCAAATTTCGACAAGAAAGCAATAAAAAATTAATAGAAAGAAAACAAGTCAATTAAGAATAATTCTTACATTTTTGCAACACATTTTTCATCGAAATAAACAATTCTCATTCCCAGTTCTAAGCTGGGTGGCTCCACTGTACATAACAAGAAATTCTGCTTACTCATGCTCTCTGTTGGACTAACGCCCGAAGTTAATGAAGACATTTTGTCAAACTTGTTGCATGCAACATACGCAGCCACTATACTTAAAGCAAACAGAAAGTAAGGCGGCAGAGGCTGGACATGTAGCAATAAAGACCTTACAACCAACAATCGCCACCTGCAAGACGCTTAAAAAACAAGGCAAAAAGAAAGGCAGTGCGATGGTAGCACAAGGCAGGCGTAGCCAAAAGGCGTATAATAATATAATTGACGACATTGGCTAGCGAAATGATATACTTTATCACAACGTACCCGCACACACACAAATGCCAGCAAACGCTGCTGTCAGCACTTGCTTGCTAGATGCCACATGTACACCAACCCAAGCCTTAAATTCTTGTGCAGCACAACAAAATATAGTTTTTTATTTGTACATATGTGTAAGCTTGTGTGCCAGGAAATGTGCGGCATCGTCTCGTTTTTCAAAGCGTTCATTAATCATTTCTTTGCTTGAAGTTACTCGCCACTAAAAATCTTTGCTACCCCCGCTCACCGCGCAACATTTGTATTGGTGGCATCAAATTCGGCAAGTTCAAATGTCGGCAACTGCTGAGCTTGGCAAAGCGTGTCTCTACCATATCCGCACTGTGTTATTGTGTTTGTGACGCGCGCTCTCTCACCCACATCCCTAATTTCTTGCGTATTGTCATCATTTATCAAAATTCGTGCACCCTATAACGTGTCAAGTGCGAGTTAAATGAGTGCAACTCTATAAAATCATTTTCTGCACACGCTCAGCTCCTCATGAAATAAGCAAATCAGCTGTTGAGACACTTTGCGGTACACATGTGCGTCTTTGTGTGTGTGTGTGTTTGTATTTCTGCGCACACTGCGACAATTTCCTATATTTTTTTTGTATATGTTAGTATAATCGTTTGTGTTGTAATACTTTTGCGCGTTAGGTAAAAAATCTTTTGAGGTATATTAAATTTTTTATTATAATTTTTTTATTGTATATATACTTATCTTACTATATATATGCATAAGTGGTTGCATGTCGGCGTTACGAAAATACGAATTGTAGATATGTGCTTTTGCATGATTTTCCATTAATTATTGCATATTTCGACGCATATATGTATGTATGTATATATGTATATATACAAGGTATTTATTTATATTTGCTAAAAAAAAGTATGTTTTATGTAAAAATACAACAACTTTTGCTGCTTTTGATCTACAGTTTCGCAAAAGACTATTTTAAAAATGTGCAACACTCACACATACATGACTAGTTTGCTTCGAAAGCAGCCAACTTCATTGAGTTTCATTTGCTTATATCGTCACTTAAAATTCAAAATAACGTAACATCACTTTTCATAAGTTTACAGGTGAAAGAAAAAGGATGTAATAGAAATCACTCAAATTGAAACAAAATTTAAGTTTTGGTTATAAAGTGGTTATGTATTGGTTATAAAATGGATATATATCGGTTATATATAGGTTATAAAATTGATATACAGATCCCTCGAATACATCGGTTACATATTGAATAGCACGGTTAAAAATATTGAATAACACGGAGAGCGCGAACATTCCTGTTAAAAATTTTACTATATTAATGCATTTGAATCATATAATTTAAAAATTATTGTGTTTATGTAGTGAATGTTTTTTTTATTTTTGTATTACTGAAATTTTAAAACTAAAAACTTATTTTTAATTTTTTTCAAATAACACGATTTCGATTAACACGGAACCAATTAAGTTTTGATGATACGTTGTTTTGCATTTCAGGATGACGATATGGTCAATTGATTGATGTGTTTTGCATTTCAGGTGACGATGCTTGTAGAAAAAAACCGCTTAAGTATACTTATATATATTAAGTATACCGCTTGAGTATACTGTCTATTATATAAATGTTGCTATGTATTTTTATTAATTATAAGTTGTTGTTGTATATCTGCTACTATGTTTGGCTATTTTTTACATTTTAGGCTAGACTTTACGCTATAAAAACAAAGAAAACAAAAAAATTATTTTACTAAAAATATCTTCACAACATCGATGACAACGTCAATGATGCAGCCGATTTTACTATTTTACTAAAAGTGCTTATTCACGCATAAGTCTAATTATATTTAATAATTTATAATTATTAATTTTTTTTTTGTAATTTTTGAATATTTTTTTATATAAATATTTCGACATCGAGAATATTGAAGCTAGTTTTTTTCATTTAATTTATTGATCTAAATATATTTATATGCATGTATGTATGTTTGTATGAGCGTGCGCATGATAGGAGGTAGGTGAAAATACTCAAGACATTTTCTGCTGGACAAGTTGGGTCATAGGCCTGCTGCTACTACTACAGCGCCAGCCAAACCGAAACGAATTCTTATTTTACAAAGCATTTATCTATATGTTGAGGTCAGTATGTCTGTATGTATGTACATTTGAGTTAACCCAACCGTCCGTTATGTGCATGAGTCATTTATGAGGTATGTCATTGTATATTGAACTGTTGTTGCTTTTTTCATTTTTGTCAAAGAAACAAATTTACACACTATATACTTAACTAACAACCTTTAATGGTTGAGTCAATTAACTTATTTTATACTTTTCCACTGCTCTGCATGTTTTCGTTTTTCAATAAAAATTATTTTTATGTGCTAATTATGCGCTAATTGATTTTGAAATGTCATATTTGCTTATATGCGGTAAATATATATTTATATATATATTTTTTTGCTTTTACATTATGCTAGTTTTCTGCTAGATTTTCGTCTTATATGTAAATTTGACATATAGGAATATTATTATTCTATTTTAAAGCCACATCGATAATTTACTGTTATGCTAAATATTGACCACACGTTAAGAATTCTATTGTTACTGTAGTTTTTATATAAGTATATTAGTCTAAGGTTCCTAGTGTTCATGTATACAGCTAATGCGCCTAAATTTATGCTACGATTACTTAGCTGCTAATTCATTCTTTTATTTTGCACCACTAATTTATTTATTTATTTTACTACTTTCTTTTCGTTCGGGACGTTTGCACCAACGATTTTAGCAACATGCCACACAGTCAACGACTGATTTTCTTTCTAACTACTGATTAGTATTTCTAAATATGGTAGTCGTTCCGTATGAGTCTCTCATGCCAATCTTGCTTTCTCAAAAATCAATTTCCTATAAAGTATGGATTATGATTTCGTATAATTGTATTAATTTTTTATATATTTTATAGTCTAGATTCAGTGGTGTTTGGTTGCCTTAATACACGGATAATTGTACGAGTATTTATAGATAAGTGAGGTTAAGGTTGTTCTCCTTATAGATTATTACTGATTTCACGATATTATCACTGCTCTTTAACTAGGATGTAACTCCTGGTTACTAATATAATAAAGTTTCAATATCCGTATTGATGTAAAACTTATAAAACTTAATATTTAAAAAAATTTGTGGCACTTTTTTAAGAAAAAAAATATAAAATAACATTTTAATGAAAAACAAAACCCAAAAATTAATTATTTAAGAAAAAAAAAATTATATTTTTAACGAGAAAAATTATAAAAAATTTTAAAGAAAAAAAATAGATTATAAAGTTTTTAATGAAAATAAAATTCTACAAATTTTTTTATTAAATAAAAATGTCAAGTCATTAAGTTTTGAGAGCTTTTGTTATTAAAAATATAAAATTATATTATATAATATTAAATTTTTTAATAACAAAAGCTCTCAAAAATTAATGACTTGACATTTTTATTTAATAAAAAAATTTGTATAATTTTATTTTCCTTAAAAACTTTATAATCTATTTTCTTTTCTTTAAAATTTTAAAAAAAATTTCTCGTTAAAAATATAAATTTTTTTTAAATTTTTAATATATTAAATGTATTTTATTTTAAATTTATAAAAAAATAATATTTTTTAACGATTATTTTTAAAGAAAAAATTAATAAAAAATTTATACAAATTTATTAACATTTTCTGCCAAAAAAACTGTCCAAAAATGACATTTTGATTTTTTCACATTATATCACTAAAAACTCTATTTCTAGATCATTGGTATCATCAAAAATCAAAAATGATGTTTTTTAAGGAGCAAAAGGACCTACGAGTTATCTCGTAGTTGGCGTCTGGGAAAGAACGCTACGAATTATCTCGTAGTTGGCAGTCAACGTGTTAAAAGATATAAAAAAATGTATGAAAAAATATAAAATTTTGAATTTTTATAAAAATATATAAATTTTTTTAATAAAAAAGTTCAAAAGATTAGATTACTTGAAATTAAAAAAATATATATTTTTTAACGAAAACAATTATAAATTTTTTTTTATTTTAAAAAATTTAAATAAATATTTTTGTGAAAAAATTCCAAAAATTTAGTCGCATGAATTTTTTTTATAAAATTTTTGAATGCAATAGAAACATAATATTTTTTAAAGAAAAAAATTACACAAAAAATATTTTAAAATTTTTAACCAAAAAAATATTAAAAAAAGTTATTATAAAATTTTTTAATGAAAAAATTTCAGAAGTAAATTACTTGAAATTTTCAATAAAAATTTTTAATGAAAAAAAATGTAAAAAAATTAATTACTTGAAAGTTTCTAATTTGAATTAATCTATTTTCTATATGAATTTTAAATTTATTTATTATATAATTCAAATCAGAAAAACAAATTAATTAGGAGCATCCCAATGAAACAAAAAAATAAAGTTTTTTAATGAAAAAATAATAATATTTTTAAGGAAAAAAATTATTGTAACATTTTTAACGAAAAAAATATATAAATTTTAATGAAAAAAAAATTATAAAAAATATAAAATTTTTTAATAAAAAGAAAATCAAAAAAAAAATTTATTCACCTGAAATTTTTTAATTTAAATTAATCTATTTAAATTTGTATATTATCTAATTCAAATAAGAAAAACAAACTAATTAAGAACACCCTATACACCACAGCTGGTAATTAATTATTTTCCAGTTTCACTTATTCGTTTTTATTACTTTTTGCAATTTTTAAGTTATCTATTTAATTTTTTTTTTACTTTTGTTTTTTGCGTTTTATTGCGCGCAGTCTTTTTTTAACACTTAACTACAATTTTACCAAAACTTTACACAAATACAAGCATTAATGTACGTACACACACACACATTTATGCAAGTGCATTTCGCTCTATAATATTCTAGTTCATCTACAATTAGGATTAGAATTGCTTTTCAAATACCATGAACTGCTTGATTTAATACTAGTAATATCGTTTTAGATCTAATACTGTGTATCAATATGTATGTAGATTTCCAAAAGTATATATTAAATATTTAAATTGAATAAAAAAGCGTAAAATAATCAATTATATTAAAGGAAAAAAATTTTAAGTTTTCTGTATCCGAAAAAAATATTTTTATTAATTTAAAAAACAAATATTTTTGAAAAAAAATTAAATTTTGAAAAAAAAAATTTTTAATTAAAAAAAAATTTTAAATTTTGAAAAAAAAATTTAATTAAAAAAAATCATTTTTCGAAAAAGAAAATTAAAAGGCTTTTTTTTTAATTTGAAAAAAAAAAATTAACGGATTCTTATTCGAATCACAACCTACAATTGTTATGTGATTATTTTATTTACTTATTTTTTTTATAAAAAAAAGTTATACGAGAACACCGTACATGGCTATATGAACATTCGAACCTAAAACAAACTAAAAATTAATTTTAACCGAGCATGAACTGTTATCATAGCAACATACTCCAAACTAATGAGTGTTATTAGTTGTGCTGCTACAACAACAACAGCTTAAAGAAAACTTTATAATCAAAATTATTTCAATTATTAGAAAAATATTTAATAATACTTTCAATTGAGCTAATCTACAACTTTGTTGGTATGTAAATTGATCTAAACACTGCCACTTCATTTTCTTGTTCTTAAATTACAGTTATTTGCTTATGACTACGGTAATTCGACTACAGTTATTATATTTAATATATATTTTACTATATACTATATACTATATGTATGTACATATGTGTATATATATATTATATGAATTAATTACTTATACATATGAGATTTTTTATTATTTTCCACAAACAATTGCGTATGTATTGTGGTTATATTGGTTGTTGTTGTTGTTGTATAAATATTGTAAATGCAACGCTGGAGGTAGATATGTCCTTAACTGAAAATGTGTTTCGATTATTTCACTTATTGAGGTAGCATTGATGCGTCGTTACTTTGTTGTGCATGAATGATGCATGATTGTGTGTGTGTATTTATTGATTTCACTGATGATTTCCGCAACGAAAATGTGTCATAGAAATGAAAGGCTGAATAACATAAGCTCAACACAAAAAAAGTCAATAGACTCTTCAAAAAAGACACAAAAAAAGTATAATAAATTGTAACTAAAAGTTAGCAGGCATAAAAAGTGAAAGCAAATAAGCTATAACTAAAGTTGCACAACGATGCTTAGTCATCGCGAATACACGACCAACTACGCCTACATTGATTGTCGCACATTTATTTGTTTCTATTACACAATATTACAAGGCTCATCAATGCGCGTCAAGGATGAGTGTGCGGCTCGAGGCCAGAGAGCTATTCAAATTCGAAAATCAGGCAAACACCTCCCACACACGCACATACTTGAAGGCATTCGTGTGAACTTTTATGTATGTATATGAGTGTGTGCGTGCTTGACGAGCGGATTAGGCTACGCAAGCTGTGGGGTAGACTGACAGTTGAAGCTCGGAAAGCCAGACAGGCAAACAAGCCAAGAGACTTCATGGCAGACGAGAAGGTAGACAAGTAGGCGATGATACACACACACATATCTATAAGTATAACGAAGTCGTAGAAATATGTTTGTAAGCATAAATGTATGCATATACACAAGTGAGTGAGCCAAATTGTCTCTAGTGTAGTAAATATGGCAGCGGAAGCGAAGCAGGAAACAAAATCACAGCGTGAGACAGTCGGAAAAATCCAAATTATATGTACATGCATATATATATACGTATGTATGTATGTATGTATATATAATACACATATAGTAAAACAAAGTATGTCAGCGCGGTAGTTTGTTAGAGTAAATGACAAGCTAGGCTGTTACACGTCAAGTTATAAAGCAGTGGGACATGGCGTATGAGCAATCACAAGGCAGCCTAATAAAATGTGGAATACACATGTATGTATATATGTATGCGTGTGTGTACATGTGACGGATTAGTGGTAGGCACTGACTTTTTTACGAAAAACGCTTAACACAAAATCAATATTCTGGGTGTGAAGGATATATAGCAAGCAGATACTATGTAGATACATACATATGTATGTCAGAGAGTGAAAGTGAAGAGCAAGAAAACAAAAAAAAAATATTTTTGTTGGTTTTTAGTACACACGTGCTACATACACACATATTTGTTTGCATGTGAACATCTGTTTGCGAACTCTTTGCAACAGTTCTTTGTGAACTACAAGATATTGCTACTTTCTGTGGAAAAATTCCGCACGAAAATGCTATAAAAATGCGCACAGGCCAATCCAGTACCACTAGTGCCTTTGAAGCAGCAAAGGAGCGCACAATTGATATACAAATGTATGTTATACGTGCAAGAGCTCGTCGATAAGACTATATAGCGAGTCGAGGTTAACTTGCTGTTGCCTACATTTAGGCGCATGTAGGCAATAAAGCAATCAACATGACAGAGCTTTTACTGTTGTAACTAAGTATATGCGTCCACATTAAATATTAAAGAGAAAGTCATTGCTTGACTTGCTTGGAAATTGGTTTTAAATTTTAATCGAATTAATATGCCAACTTTGAAAATTCACTTGACTTTGAATGAAGTGGCTGATAAAAGTACTTTTACTATATTATAGTTGGAACAAAAATAGAATGCGTAATTAAATTTTTTTCTTAGCAGGCATAGTTAAATACCATTGCAATTATTTGCAGATGTACAGCTTGTGTGTAAGCTTCATATAAGGAGATCAAGAAAGATATACAAATATAGTAATCAATTAGTAGTTACTCAGAATATATATGTATGTATATATCTAGAAAATATGTAGCAAATTAAATTGCACGCTGTATGAACATACATATGTATGTATGTATATAACAATCTATGTAATAAAATTCTGTACTCGGTTACTGAGCAGCATATTTTCCTTTGTTTAAATGAAATTATCATAAAAACTTAAGCAGCATTGATATTGACAAATATTGAAAAACACTATACGTACAACGATATGCATATCAAAGGAAGCATGTAATGCCGCAATAAAAAATGTATAGGCAATAACTGTAAATAGGCGCGTAGCACGCAAGTTTACTAAAGGAAATAGTGCACATAGACAAGACAAATTATACCTTGATAGGTATACAGTATACCAGCGTTTAAGTAAATTTCAAAAATAGACTCAATAACGAAGCGTTTGGTGAGGTCAGTGGGCTGGTAATAACAAAAACTATGTATGAACATGGCATGAACATGGCATGAGAGCCTTGAAAACGATAAAGGGAAAAGTATACACAAGACACATGAATAAAAGTACAAATATTATAAATATATAAAAAAATACAAGAAAAAACTGTTAACTTCAACTGCACCGGCAGTATATACGCTTCACAAGTGCATTTGTTATAGCACAAAATAGTAAAAAAAAGTTCTTTATCTTAATTTTGAACGTTCAGTTTGCATGACAGCTTTATGTTATAGTAAACCGATCTGAAAAATATTGATCGGAACTTGTAGCTTTGACATAGAAAATGAGTTCTGCCAAATTTCGTGCAGATATCTTGTCAAATAAAAAAGTTTTCCATGCAAGAACTAGTTTTTGAGCGTTCAGTTTGTATGGCAGCTATATGTTATAGTGATTCGATCTGAAAAATTTCTTTAGAGATTGTAGCACTGCCTTGAAAAAAGATCTCTGCTAAATTTCGTGAAGATATATTGTCAAATAAAAAAGCTTCCCATACAAGAACTTGATTTTGAGCGGTCAGTTTTTACAGCAGTTATACGTTATAATAGTTCGATCTGAAAAAAGTTGTTTGCAGATTCTTGCATTTTCTAGAAACATAATCTGCGCAGATATCTTGTCAAATAAAAGATTTTGCATACAAGTACCACATTTTAAGCAGTCAGTTTTTATGGCAGCTATATGTTATAGTGGTCCGATATCGGCGGTTTCAAAAAATCCGCAGCTTCTTGACGAGAAAATTGCGTTTGCGCATTGGTATCTCAATAATTGTAGGGCTATTTGTTCGGAGTTGAGGTAAATATAAAATATATAATATGAATTTGAAGTTGAACATGGCGTATGAGCAATCACAAAGCAGCCTTCTTAAATGTGTAATACATAAGTGTATATAAAGTAAATAATTATAATCAAATATGTGCATAAAAAAGTTTGTTCAAAAAATTATATACATACATATAAATAAATTTCAATATTTACTGTTATTTTATGTGTGGTGAAAAAGTAAACGCTTATATTAATTTTAAAGAAAAAATAAAAATTTGCAATGAAAAAAATGAAATAAAACCAACTTTGTTCAGCAATTTGCATTATGTTTTAGAAAAAAATCTTATTTATTTTTTCATGATGTTTAAACTTATTATTATCAATATTATTACTTTTTTTGTTATTGTTTGCATATCGTCTGTTCACAACTCGAGGCTACGCTTTTGTAAACTAAAACTAAATTAAATCGAAAGCATAAGTGGTGTCTTATATAATATATGCATAATAGATAATTTAAAAGGAAAATATTGCTTAGCAACTAAAAAAGGAAAAAATAGTACAGTATGTGTGCATATGCATAAGAACTTCAAGTAGTTTGAGCGTATATTTAGACAAGACAATGTAGTAAAGATTATCAAAAATAAACTTAAAACTAAAGAAGTTACTTTACAGCTTATGTAACTAAGTAAATAAGTGGGTTTAAATGGATAAACAGCGTGTGTGTGTGTAAAGATGCAAGTAGTTTTGAGTATGTGATGTCACCTGTTTTATATATTTAAAGCACTTTGAAGAGCGTGCGGCGCTAGTTTTGGCTAAATAATGATAAATATTACTATTTGTATGCAAATTGCGCATGTTTGAATATAAATAAATTTTTGAAAATTCAAAAAAAAAAAATTGTTTTTGCAGTTTAATATTTTATTGTTTTTAGCTTTGTAGTCTCATTTTTTATTGTTTAGCTTTGTTGTTTCACTACTTTGTAATTTTTGTTTTGAAGTTTTATTTTTTAAATTATATTGTGTTTTTGCATTTTTACTGTTTTGTACAGTTTTGTTGTCTCAATATTTTCTGGGTTTTGGTTTCTTTTTTCTAGTTTTTTCTATTTAAAGCTTCATGTTGTAGGTTATTTTGTTGCTATTGCAGTTATTTTCTTTATCTTCCTTACTATTGTCACAACTATTACGATCTTTTTACTATGCAACTGTGTCTGTCAACTATTAGTGGCTTTTAATGAACTAGCAAATTTAGTGTTTTCGCTTATGCTTTTTATAACTATTCTAATTTATGCTGCCAAAGTCCGTTTTGCACCTTCCTTTTGCAAACAGTTAGTTTCTGCCGCCATCTGTGTCGTTCCAAACGTTTACAGCTCGTTTTTACCGTTGAATTAATACATAACATTAATATTGTATTTCATTTGCTTAGTATTCCAATGTTTTTTTTGTTCTCTTTGCAAATTTCTTACATATGTACATATGTAATTCCGCTATTCATATGTAAAATTATGTTTTTTATTTTTTGTTGTCGTTCTAATGTAGCAAAATCAACGCATTACTTGCTAATGCTTGTGTGGCTGTTACAAATTTTACTTTCGTTATTTTATTTCTTGTTGTTTTTGTACCATCAGCGCTCCAATTTTTTACATTTTTTCTACTTTAAACACAATTTTTCGCTATATTTACCACAAATTTCATAGACATCTAACTCTTTACTATTCTAATATATTTTCGTATTGCTTCTAAAGTTACTAATATTTTGTTTATAGTCAACAGAGTTATGGTAAAAAAAAGGAAAACTGAAATGAAACTGAATAAAAGTACGAACGCCTTATTTATGTGCACAAACTAAAAATGGTGGCAACACGCATGGTCTTACTTTGTCTTTGGCGAAAACAAGGACTTAAAAAATGCTTTGGTGGACACAAGCGCTTAAAAAAAATGTATATGTTTTTTTTTTTGCAAATAATAAAAATAATTTCAAATTATAAATATCACGTGGTTAAATTAGCAACATTTCACATTTCTAAACTCAAAAGTACTTTCTAAGCTTAAAAGTTCGTTCTTACTTCGAAAACTCTTGCTGAGCTCAAAAACTCTTTTCTAACCTCAAAAGCTTGTTCAAAAACTCATATCTAACACTAACATATCATTCTAAACCCAAAAACCTCTTTCCAAACTCAAAATTTCATTCTAAGCTCAACAGTTCAGTCTAAGCTCAAGAGCACAAACTAACCTCCAAAGCTCATTTCGAACCTCAAAAGCTCTTTTCTAACCTTAAAGGCTCATTTCGAACCTCAAAACCTCTTTTCTAACCTTAAAGACTCATTTCGTACCTCAAAAGCTCTTTTCTAACTTCAAAAGTTCATTCTTAGCTCACAGGCTCACTTCTAAAACTTTATTATAAGTTCAAATGCTCATTTTAGGCTTATTTCTAACTTCAAGAGTTTGTTTTAACCTCAAGTGCTCATTTCTAACCTCAAATTTTATTTTCTCATCTCAAGAGCTCATTTCTAACTTCAAGAGTTCGTTTTAACCTCAAGTGCTCATGTCTAACCTGAAAAGTTCATTTTAAGCTCAAATTCATTTAAGCGCTCATTCTAGGCTGAAAAACTCATTCTAACCTCAAAATTCAATTATTAACCTCAATAGCTAATTTCTAACCTCAAAGGCTCTTTTCCAAACTCCAAAATTGCTCCATTAAACTTACAAATAAATATAAACTGCTTTATGTTGCACACATTTATAGAAAAATCTTCAATTGTGCCAAACCAAATTTGCTGCATCTGTTATGTGGCGCAACAAAAACAACAAAAAAGCTATAAACTCATTGTGTAGGTAAAATATCAAGCTAGTAGCAGTGTTTAATCACGCCCCTTTCACCCCTTTCACCACAAAAGTGTTATTGCTAAAATAATATTAAACAAATCCACGCATGAAAGGCTGGAAATAAGCGAAAAATACAACAAATTGGCTTTCTAATGTTGGCTCTCTGTCTACATATACAACCACCAAAATAGCTTAGCTTTATAGTATATGTATTTGTGTGTGTGTGTGCGTGCTGCTACACAAATAAAAGGAAAATTCTATCACAGTAGAAAATTAAAGTCGCTACAGTTTGTGCATAAACACGTCTAAATAATTTAACCCTATTTAAAAATACATATGTGTATGCGTGTGTGTGTATTTATGTTACATATGTAACTGAGTCAATGCGAACAAGCTATAGTGTTATAATATTAGCTGTTTGTTTTTGTTTTTTGGTATGTGTGCGCTAGTTTCGCTAACTATACGGCAGACTAACTCAAATCTCGAATTTAGTGAGTCTTCTAAAGACAGCGTTACGCCTTCACTTTGTGGGCTGAAACAGCGCATAAAGGCATGCTATTGACACGGGCGCATTGTTGCGTCTGCCATGCTGAGCTGCTGGAAATTATTGATTAATTTAATATTTTTACGTTTGTTTTCCTCTTCTGCTACGCATACAATAACCACTTATTACATTAACGCTCATTTTTGTTTTAGTCAAATAATTTTATATATTTTATTTTTTTAGCTTGCATTTTTGCTTGCGCTTATTTCATATATATATATATATATATATGTAACTAAATTATTTATTTACAGTGTCCGTTTTAACAAATTTAACAACTTTAATTTTATCCTAAAAAAAATTCTCCTTTTTTGGTCAACTTAAAGCTGAATTTAAAATTAGTGTAAATAACAACAGCGGAGAATTGATTGCATCTTCTGATATATGGTTTTATATATAAAGTATTATATATAGGTATGTATATAAATACACATGTGTGTGTGTGTGTGTGTTTGTGTATGTTGGGTTACATACGTGTGTGTATTGCTATAACAAATCTCGTAGCGTCTGTTTCTCCACATTTCTCACGCTGCTTAGTGCTATTCGACTAGTGCTAAGGTTATAGTTTAAACTATTTTACTAGCTTACACTCATAAACGTAATTTTTAATCAATAATTTTATTGTAATAATATTTTAATTTGTTCTAGTACTAGTTATTAGATATAAAGAATATTTTTTTCTATAGTTTGCTGTATCTACAGTTTTCTTTAGCATAACTTACGGCGTTACAACTAAAATTTTAACAAAACATGTTTGCGTGCGTGTGCATGTATACACACGTATTAATCATAAAATCGATCCATCTACAAAATTTATAAAACTAAATAAATCAATTTGCAACGTTTTAAAGTAAACTACGCGCTAATTGTGTCTGAAGGCATTCCAAACACAAGCCTGTAACCGAACATTAGCGAAAAAGAATATCAACTTTTCAATTTGGTTTTTGTAAATTGCTTTGTGTTTCCATGTACAACGGCAAATAAACGGTTGTGTTGGTTAGTTGCTTAGGCAAATGTATTTTTAAAATACAGCTTTTGGTGCGCCAATGTGCGGCGCTGGAGTGGGCCAATGTTTGGCTGTCGAACGCCACAAGGCGCGTCAGCCAACAATGTGGCGCACACCACGCCGCCACACATGCGTGCGCAATTTATGCCTTCGCTAGTTTTTTGGGCCGCATCGGCACCAGACAATAGCCTGCACTTACATCGCAACCGCTAATTAGCAAATTCTTCAGCACTGAATTCGATTGTGGTTGTTGTTGTTGTTGTTGCATGCCATTTGAGTTGGCTTTTAGCTCGGCGTTGGCGACCCAGCGTGACACGCCATTGCTGGCTTTGCGCGCCTGCTGTTGTTGTTGCAGTTTTTGTTGTTGCTCCTTCAAGTGTTGCGGCTGCAGCGGCGACACCAGCTGTTGCAGCAGTTGTGGCACAGCCTGCAAGTCCATTGCGGCGCTCTTCATGCGCTTGCTCTCCAACTGTGCGTTGGGCATGGAGCTCACCAAGTGCCGTTTATGCGACTGTTGTTGTTGTTGGTGGTGTTGTTGCTGTTGTTGTTGCCTTTGTTGTTCGTGCTGCTGTTTAATGTCAATCATACGCACCGGTGTAGCGCCAGCTGTGCCAAGCGCTGGTGTTGTTATTGCTGTTGCTTGGCCATTCAACAGCTTGATTGTTGTGATTTTATGACCGCCACGTTGCGCTGGCAACATTTCATCTTTTATTAGCATTTTATTGCTGACATTGAGCTGTTGTTGTTGTTGTTGTTGCTGCTGTTGCAACAAAATATTCTTAGTGTCTTGTATTGTTATCAATGGCACGGCATTCAAAATTATATTGTGCTGCTGCTGCTGCTGCTGCTGTGGTGACGACAGATGCTGCTCCAGACGCAACTGCGTTTTGCAATCGTCCAGCTTGTGTTGTTGTTGTTGTTGCTGAGTTGGTGAATTCAGTGATGTCACGGGCGAGGGCGAAGCCGAGGATGAAGTGTCGCTGACATTGATTTGCAGCAACTCATTCCAGCAGTCAAGATTCCCAGCTATACGAAGTAGCGGAGGAAGATGGAGCAAAAGGAAATTAGTAAAAGTTGAAATAAAAATTGAAATGTGATTTGGTCTTGCTGTAAACAGAAATGCGCGCGTTTTGGCGGAAATTCGTTGAGTTTTGAGTTTTTTATATGCCTAAACAGTTATTATTTTGTTTTGTATACTGTTTTTTATAAAATAATATAAAAAATTAAATAAATATATTTCCTGAATATTTCGCTTAATATATTATTTATATAAAAAATTAACAACAAACATTAAAAATTATATAAATATAAAATAAATAATATTATGTTAGGAGACAAAATAATTTGAAATACTTTTAAATTTTATATTATCATTTTTTATATGAAAAAGGGGTTAACAAAATATTAAAAGTTTAAATAATTTGAAAAAATATTCAATGACGATTTTTTTTATATAAAAAAAAATTATTCAAAAATTTATTAAGAAATTATGCATGTATTTCAGTGAAAGATTTATTTATGAAATAAATATTCAAGAATTAAATATTACAAAAAAAAAATTATTTAATAAATATGATTTTTACTGAACCTTTTTATATGAAAAATAATTATTTTGAAAAATATATAATTAAGAGCTTAATACATAAAATTATATGTTAGAAAAAAAAATATTATTTTATAAAAAAATATTTAAAGTTAAATAGAAAAGAAATTAGCTTCATTAAACCTTTTTTTTATAAAGAAAGGTTTATTATAAATGTTAAAACTTATGTTTTTTAAAAAAAGATTTATAAACTAAATTAAATATTACGCAAAAAACGAATTAAAAAAAATTTAATTTTTACTAAACATGTTTTATATGAAAAAAAAACATATTTAAAAAAAATATATAATTAATTTTCTGTTACATAATTTCATATTAAAAAGGTATACAAATCTATTAAAAAATTCCAATAAATGTATCGATTGAAAAAAATACTTTAGAAAACTTCACACCTGTTTTACATGAAAAAATTTATAAAAAAAATTTTAACACAAATTTTCATATGAAAAAAGTATTAAAAAATTTATTAAATTATTTATTAAAATTAAATATTATGAAAAAAACCATTTTAGAAAAATTAAATTATAATTACAAATATATTTTTATATAGAAAAAATTATTAAATTTTTTTTTTTGTTTTAAATATGTTTTATTTGCAATCTATTTAATATTTTTATTAAGCAAATGAGATAACAAAATCATAATCTGATATCCAGTCATATTATTATTAGTATTTAGAAACAGTCTATGAATTTCAGGAAAGATTTATTTTTCAAAAAAATTTTCAAAAATGTACAAAAACTATTTTATGCAAAAAACTATTTAAAAAATTATAATTTTTACTTTATTGGTATTTAAAAATTACATATTACAAAAAAAAATAAAATTTTAATATCTTAACACAAATTTTCATATGAAAAACGTATGTATTAAGACTAACTAATTAAAACTAAAAAACTAAATATTACGAAAAAAATATTTTATTATAGAGAAATTAAATTTTTATTATAAAAATATTTGTTTTTAATGCTAGTAAGAATACAATTTTCATTAGGATTAATATTGTTTAAAAAAGAAAAAAAAAACAGAAAATCTTATGCGATTTTTAATGCCAAAAGGTTTGTCACACAACTAACTAACTACATAGTTAATATAACGATCAGAAAATGCAAAAAAATCGTAGAAATATGCAAAATTGTTGCCACATTTATGTATTCAAACTTATTTATGACTCTTAAAATTGCAAAATATCCTATATTTCAATGAACTCACAGTGAAACAAATGTCTCTAGGCCACTTGATTTATCCCGCTTTCACTTGGCAGCCGAACGTAATATAATGAAAAGTAATGACAATGTCCCTGACATTGGCAGTAAAACACGAATATTATACAATCGTGCAGAGAGGAAATGCCTAAAATACTTTTTCAAAGAAATCTATAGGCATACCTAAATATGTGTGTATATAATATATAGTACAAATGCTTGTACAACAAATATGCAATATAATGCTGAGCACCGAAAGTGAAAAGAAATAATGCGGCTGGTCAGTTTCGTCAATGGTAAATTGCAAAAATTCAATACATAGCGCAGAGTGACATTTTTGCTGCTTTTTGAGAGATTTTCAATTTAGAATAATCAATAATGATGTCAGTACTTTCTTATATTATTTAAAATTATTTTGTATGAAATATATATTGAGAACGATTATACCAATTTTCGTTAACATTACAACTAAAATATTATTTCCTATTTATGTTTCTATACAAAAAACCCAAGAATATGAGTAATAATTAACATTAAAATTGAAAAAAAAAAACAAAAGACAAATTTAATTTAATTTAAAAAATTATATTTAATTAAATATAATTAATTTTTTTATTTTTTTATTTTATTATACTTCAATTTTTTTTATTTTTAATTTTTTTATTTGATTTCTTAAATTAAATTTCTTTATGTATTTTTTATCTAATTTTTGTATTAATTTTTTATAGTTTCTTTCAATAATATTAAATTTAATTTGTTTTTGTTTTCATTTAATTTTTATCAATAATTTTGTTTTGAAATTTTGCGAACAAGAAATGTGAAATTAAAAAAATTATTAAAATCAATAAAAAATTTAAAAAAAGTAAATAAGAAATTTTATTTAAGAAATTAAAAATTTAATAAAATAAAAAATTTAAAAAAATTAAATTAAAACAATTTAAAATTTTTTTTGGTTTCATTTAATTTTTTAAATTTTTTATTTTATTAAATTTTTAATTTCTTAAATAAAATTTCTTATTTACTTTTTTTAATTTTTTTATAGATTGTAATAATTTAATTAATTAATCATTTCTTGTTCGCAAAATTTCATAGTTTTCTTTAGGGTTTGATTTAAAAATTGTTTTTTCAATGCTGATTTTTATTGTTTTTGTACTTCTAACTACATGCCTGGACACGTGTGTACTATGATACTGTGGAAAATAGTCAAGAAGCGCTCAAAAATCAATCAAGAGAATAAATAAAGTGACAGTGGAGAGGCAGAGACACAAAATAAAGTTCAACAGGGCACTCAAGTAATAGTTATTGGAATTTATATAAGTACATTTACATAAATATGTACATACATGTACTTATATGAGTACGTAACAAGTGTAAAACAAACAAGCATCAAAAATACAAGAAAAAATATAAAACACACACACGCATACATACATACATACATTGTACATATGTACATATGTAAGTATATATATGTACGTGTGTCGTTTGCCGCTTTCAAGTGTGAAAATCGGCTAGCAACATAATTTTGACTATTTAATGACTAATTAATGAATATTGCACTTTAGTGGCAACATGAGACGGTGAATGGGAATTGGTGGCGCTACAAACGGCTTAATTACTTTTGGACCCTTGTCAATCAACAGCTGCCGCCGAAGCATTTCATAAACAAAGCAATAATATTGTATGTGTAAATGCATGTATGTAGTTGTGTAGACAAACATATTTTGAGTTAATAATCATTTTGAAAATTGAGTATGTAATCATCTTCATCAGACCGTTCTCGCTGTTATTCAATTTGCATCGAATTGATTTCACGTCAGCAATAAATGATAACATAAACGAAGGGGGACACGCGCACATCCCACCATGAACTCGCAGACGAATTCAACAAAACATATTTTTATTATTTAATATTTATGCGTCGGCACGTGTGTAATGTTTTTTTTTGTAAGAAAAATATAATAAAAAGGTCGAATTGTGAAAAAACACATTTTTATGCGGAGTTAAGCGCAATATAGGGTGGATCATAAGGCATTTTTTTTTTTATTTTTTTATGACACTGAACTAACGCTTCTAGCAATTTGATATTAAATTAATTTTATGCAAAGTGGATGAAAAAGAAGGCCACATCATTCCAAATTGTCATTAAAACATATAAAAAAAAATAAAATTAAAATCGAATTTTAAAAAATTTAAAAAATATATAAAAAAATGTATATGAAAAAATATTTACACATAAAATATAAAAGAAAACCAAAAAATATTAAAAAAATACTAACAAAAAAATTAAAAAAAATTTAATAAATATTAAAAAATTTAATATAAAAAAAACTACATACATATGTACATATTTAATAAAATAAAAAAAATTAAAAAACAATTAAAACAAAATTTTTAAACTTAAAAAAATTAAAAAAAATTTAAAAAATATGTATAAAGATATTACACATAAAATACAAAATAAAACTAAAATACATACATATATAAAAAAACAATTACTAACAAAAAAAATTAAAAAAAAGCAATTTAATAAAAATTTAAAAAATTTACATAAAATAAAAAAATTTAAAAAAATTATTTTTAATTTTATTATTTTTAATTAAAAAAAATTAAGAAAAAGTTAAAAAAATTAGAAAAAAGTTAGAAAAAATAAAAGTTGAATAAAAAATTAAATTAAATAGCAAATAAATATGCCGACGATACACCCTATACTTGCTGACTGGTGAATAAAAAAAATTCCACTATATTTTTAATGCTGTTTTTACATACATACATACGTATGTACATGTGTATTTTAAGAATTTGTAAATATACACAATATATTAATCATAGCAATGCGAAAGAAGCCTATACGCATACATACATATGTATGTACATATTATACAACATAAATATATGTTCGCCAAAAGAGCAACTATAAAGGCAGCCAAAACAAGCACCCGACCGAAAAAATTCCACAGAAATCGGCGACAATTAGCCTAGAAAAAAGCACACGCACACGGAACGAAATCGACACAACAACAATAAATATAAATATATATTAGAAAGGGGTATGCATTGTTGCTGTGTGCATGGAGTGTGCCAAAAAATACATATTTAATTTTTTTTCTTTTTTAATTTTTTGTTGTTGTAATAAAAAATATAAATTAAGAGCAATAAAATTGCAAATATACATATGTATTAATTATGTTTGTAAGACAATTAACAGTTTAGATCATAAAATAAGTTTATTTCAAGTTATTTAGAAGTGCTAGTTGAGACAGCACAAAACCAACAAACTGCATTTAATTGTTAGGTTATTTTCGGAGAAAAATTAAAATTAAAAATGCAACTCTGCGTTTACCACAAATTTGTATTATGCTTTCCGTCTTTGCAAAAGTCATATAAAACACTATTTTTCGATTAAAAAAAGTGCTGGCAGCAACACAACAACTATTCCTGCTTAAGGGGTTACTATATCCACTATATACTATACACATACATATGTACATTTATTATATTTGAAAATATTTTTCGATAATTTTAAGACTAATAATTACGGAGATATGAGCGTATTTCTTATATTGTATGAATTCGGTTTGTCAAAAAATTAAACAAACAAAAAAATGTAAATTAATAAGTCGATTCCTTATTATTGTAATCGTACAAAAACAAATAAAATCATTTTATAAGCAAGAAAAAACAGTGAAAGATAGTGGAAATGCAGTTGGTAACAAGCCGGTTAAAAAACTAATTATTAAGAGTCCAAAAAAAATTATAAGATCAAATGAGAGCGGAAAATAAATTAATATGATAATAATGAACTAATTTATTTTATGGTAATTTTCCATTAGCATTACATACAGATACTAATAAGTACATATATGTATGTGCATTCAGCAGGCTTTGCTTTTTTTTTACTTTCGTATTTGCCTTCTAAGCTTTTATTTATTTTATTTGGTTTTTTTTCGCTCTTAATCACCGCAACCTTGGCATTGAATAAATATTTACACGGCAGGGGATTAAGATGCAAATATACAAACACACATACATACATAAAATACGTGCACATAAATGCAAAATAGAAGTGTTGCATAACTTTTGTATTTGAAAAACAGGCAGTTAATACAGAGATATTGTACTATGCATATTAGGGTGCATTCAAAAAAGAATACACTTTTCAAAAAAAGCATAAGATTTTCAAAAAAAGCATAAGATTTTCAAAAAAAAAGCATAAGATTTTCAAAAAGGAGAATATACTTGGTACTCTGAAAACTGAGCGCTTTGACGCCGCTCTAAGAAAAACTCTCCAAGTATGGTGACTCTTAATTGTAACGGGAGGGGGGTTTTTTCCGCCTTACAGTTTTCTACTTTTTCTTACTATCAGTTAGAAAAATTCAAATCTTGCTTCAAACTAACTGAAAAAATATCTCAATCAATAGATTTGTATCAAATTGAATGCTCTACAAAATGTTCTCTAACGAGTTTTTCGTTGATCTAACCGTTTCAAAGATATTAACGGTTAAAATACAATTATTTTAAGGCACATTTTTTTCTGATGAATTTTATAACACAATGAACAAAAAATAATTATACAAGTAAAAGGGAAAACTCAAAGTTTTCTAGCAAATTTACCACACCCTAATGCATAAAGTACAACTATGGACCTAAGCACAAAACAAAAAAGTGAAATACGTAAATAAATTAAATAAATATAATTAAAAACTTAATATATATTTTTAAAGAAAACAGTATAATGAGTTAAGCATCAAAGGCAGAACGTACCCCTAGTGACGTTAACAGCTTATAAACTGCGAGATAGTGTAATAAAATAAGAATAGCAATCGTCAAGGGTCGCTGAGGTGACGCTACAAAGCCTACGCTTCCGTTTTTTTTTCATTTGCGCAGGCTTAAAACGTCACGAAAATTTTTGAGCACACACACAACAAAACAGTGCAAAGTCGCAATTGATCAAGTGTGGGCCTGCTTATGCTATTCAGAGACGCACAAAAGTTAAAAATATAAAATTTGGACTCATATGTGTCAAAATAAAACGGATGCTAAATATAACTCAACGAATTTCCGTTACTTAGACGCTCGCATTTCATAATTTTTATGCAAGACGAAGAGAGGGTGGGTATGTACCCGCGCACCATCTGGCGATACTTACAATCCTTACTGTAAACATTATCGAAGGTGTCCTCCAGCGAATCACATAAGCTGGGCGACAGCGAACTCTCCTTCTTGCAATCGATGTTCAAGCCGAGCAGTTGCAGCTGCCGTTGCTGCTCTTGCTGTTCGGCAGCCAACTCTTGTTGCAACTGCAAACGAAAATCAGCGCAATGTGTTTGCTGTTGTTGCTGCTGCTGCTGCTGCTGTTGTTGCAAACTAACATCACTATCCTCCATACCACCACTACTACCAGCACCACAATTATTATTCAGAATTGACAGAGTGCCATTGCCAGAGCCGCAAAGCAGCGCCGCCAATTCACTAGTGTCCGTACTATAAACGCAACTTGTATCTTGCAGTTGTTGTTGCTGCTGCTGCTGCTGTTGCTGTTGTTGTTGTTGATGATGATTCACCGGTGACGGTGATAGCGATGAAACGGTCGATGCAGGTGAAGAGCACAATGAATTGAAATGTGAGTGACTGATGTGTTGAGCATCATGATAGCCATTCAAGAGGTTATGATTGCTTTCGCTAGTGTGTTGTTGTTGCAACTGCAATTGTTGCAACGTGGCGTCGACATCCTTTTGATTGTTCAGCTCTTCGCTGCCGAGGCCATTGCTGGCGCACCACATCAGATCGTCGGCAGTGAGGAGTGGCAAGTCCTCTTGCTCGTTCATTGGAATATATGGCGCACGCATACTCATGTCGATGTCTTCGTCAACGCTCATTGTCATAAATGCAAATCCATCATCCTGACTGAGGGAGTTGGGACTGCAGAGCGATGGTAGGCTGCTCGCTTCAGGACTCTGCAAATGCAAGTGGAAGAGAGGTAGAAATTTAGTAAGCTGAGTGAGTAGGAAAAATGGTTTTTGTGGTTTTCTGTTTTGGAGATTGATGTTTGAGGTTATGGGAATTCGTAAAGGTGTTGAAAAAATTATTAGCCAAATTTTTTTAGGTTTAACAAACAATTTTAAAGAAACAATTAAAAAAGTAAACAAAAATTAAAAAACAATTAAAAAAAAAATTAAAAAAAATAAAAACTTAAAAGAAGAAATAAAAATATTTAATCAAAACTATTAAAAAAAATTGGAAAATTAAATAAAAACCATCTCAATGATTTTTTTTACATAAAAAATAAAAAAAATTGCATGAATATTATCATTTATTACTTAAAACATAATCTGAACAAATAAAAACAAAAAAAGTAAAAAATATTGTTTAAAAATTAACGAAAATAATAATTTTAAAATGGTAAAAAATTAAAATAATGTTAAGAAATTAACAAATCTTAAAAAAAAATCAGAAAGACTTTTAAAAAATTTCAGTTTTTTTAATTTACAAAAATATTAAATTTAAATTTTATAGCAATATTTAAAGCAAGGTAAAAACAATTTAAAGAAGTTAGGAATTAATAAAAAAAAAAAAACAAATTAAAAAATGTTAAAAACTTCTCACAAATTAAAAACAAAAGTCCAAAAAGATAAAAAAAGTTCAAAATATTTATTAAAAAAAAGCTAAGTACCAATTAAAAAAATTTAAATGTTAAAAACTTATCAAAAAATTAAAAAACAAAAAGACTTAAAAACTTTAATTTTTTTTATTCACAAAAGATTATATTATATATCGATATTAAAAAAAGGGGAAAAAGATAAAAAAAAAGTTAAAAATATTTATAAAAAAAAGTTAAGTACTAATTAAAAAAAAATTAAATGTTAAAAACTTATCAAAAAATTAAAAAAAAAAGACTTAAAAGCTTTAATTTTTTTATTCACAAAAGATTATGTTATATGTATATCGATATTAAAAAAAGGGGAAAAAGATAAAAAAAAAAGTTAAAAATATTTATTTAAAAAAAAGTTAAGTACTAATTAAAAAAAATTTAAATGTTAAAAACTTATCAAAAAATTAAAAAACAAAAAAATTTATTTTTTTTATTTACAAAAGCTTTAATATGTATATATTGATATTAAAAAATTTAAAAATAATTTAAAAAAGTTAATTAAAACAAAAATTCAAAAATGTTAACAAGAATTCTAAAATATTTATAAAAACAAAAAACATTTCAAACAACAAGTTTAACATTTTTTTAATTTTCGTAAATATTACAATTTATGTTAATATTTTTTTATTACAAATTGTAAATGTTAAAAAAGTTAAAATTAATTAAAAACATTAAATTTTATACTGAAAACATTTCAGTAAACTTTTCCAACAACAGCAAATTTTACGAATTATTAAGAAAAAAATCCCAAAATCCAAACCTCCGTTCTCTTTCTCTCTTCTCAACTCACCTTCGATGCCACACTGGGCGAGAGTAAATGCTGCGAACAGTTGGTGTCATTCGATTCCTCCCGATAGTTTATGAATGGATCGATGCGTACAACTGGTTTGTTGCATAAATTATTGCTATTGCTGTTGTTGTTGTTATGCAATGTGCCAGCATTTAAATTGTTATTGCAATTCTGTTGATGTGTTGGACTACTCAAACCGATTTTATTATTGCCACTGTTAATGCTATTACTGTTATGACGGTTACTGCTGTTATTGACAGCGCTGTTGTTGCTATTTGGATTTGGTGTATCTGGCGATGAGGAGCTCGTATTGGAATCGAGTGAACTGTAGTCATCGGGCAGGAAGCCATAGGAGTAAGAGGACAGACCCAATAGCATTTCACCACAAAATGGTGCGGTATCGTCCAGGCGCATGCAAGCATCAACAGCAGCTGGAGCCAGGTGTGCCAAGTCATCGGGTTCCTCTTTGAGCACTGCAAGGAAGAGCGTAAAAGAGACAAAACTAAGTTATTGACTTATAATTGAGGTGTTGTGGAAAATATTATTTCATTATAAAATAAAATCATGAAAATGTGTGGATGGATGTATGAATGTGTGTATGTGTTAATAAACATTATGATTAAATGCATTTTTCTAATTGCCTACATCAAGTAGCACCTCCTCTATTTTGACACCCAAGCTCTAATTTATAGCTAAAAACAAAAAAAAAGAGGGGGAAAAAATAGGAGCAGATTGTACATTCTTGCAAGTGTTGCATAAACGCTAGCATCTTAATATTATTCTAATTTCAAATTTGTATCAATCCAACACTTTTTTACCCACACAGAGTTATGTACTTCAACCTCCACTCTATCCCTCTGTCCATTAGTGGTTCTGTCGTCACTCATTTAATTGACAGATTTCAATTGAGTCTAATTAAAGTTCATCTGAATTAGTTGATTTATTCGAATTTTATTGAGCTATTTTTTTTATTTAGTTATATGCCCAACGACTGGAAATGGCCTGCCGAAAATTATGTATACCTAAATGTACCAGGTTAATTTTTAGAGCTATGGATTGCCATAGAGAGATAACTGTCAAACCAACTGTCAAAATAAACATATGTGTTTGACATTTAAGTATATAATAATACTGGAAAGCAAAAGTTTTACAACGGATGAAAAACTACAACTTGTGGAAATTTATTACGTATTCCAAATCTTGTAGATAAGCTTAATTTTAAAGCTAACGATTAGGTAAGTAAATAAAATTGTTGTATTTGAAACGCGGTGCTTCTGAGGAGACTTTTCAAGCTCTCTTCCACCCAGAAATAATCTCTGTCGCTAAACTTTAAATGAACCTAGTTCTTTAAAATCAGAAATGATGAGTTATCTAGAAATGGGCCGGTTATATGACTAACCAAGTCATGTGATTCGTCTCTGTTAGGCTTATTTTTTTATTGGAATTCATTTAAAATTTAAAAATCTATATTGAGAAACAGTTGGAAACCAAATTTCGACCGTTTATAGTCGAGATTAGACGAGTGCAGAAAGCATCATGTAGTCGAAATTTGGTTCAAAGAACTTTCGACCTAGTAGAGACAAATTATTGGCTATTCCATTAATTTTTCTGTGAAATGAAAATTTTATATAAAAGTGCCACTCTCTAACGAAAAATACCCTTTATATATCTTTATTTTATATGAAGCACGGAAAATTTTATCCGGTAACTAAAATTTAACCGGAAATTTAACTGAAAATTTAACAGGAAATATAACCGGAAATTTAACCGAAAATTTAACCGAAAATTTAACGAAAATTTAACCGAAAATTTTACTAAAACATCGTGTCGTGTCACTAACAAGCACACCCTTTATATATCGGAATTTCATATCAGTAAGAAAAAATTTAACCGAAAATTTAACTGAAGCACACTGCCGTATTGCTAAAAAAAAAATACGCTTTATATTATATATCTTAATTTCATATGGAATCAGTATGGAAAATTTTAACCGAAAATCTAACTGAAACAACAAAAATGTTCAGCATTCAGCTGTTAATTAAATAAAATTCAAATTATTGGCGCAATTGAGAAATCTAAATAATATACTATAGTATACATATTGTACATGTAGTTATGTGCAAACATACATACATAAATACATATGTACATATATGTTGTGACGTTATTATTTTATACGTCAAATGGATTTTTGACATACTTGACATTCGTTACTATACATTATAACAATTATTAAAAGTACCTCAGCTTGATTTCACCACTTCCTTTCTAAGATATTCGAATTTTTCCATTGTTTTTAATTTAAATTAACAATTGCTTGAATATTTCAAATACTCCATAGATATTGAATCACGTCAATACCTTATTACAATTCATTGTGAAATAGGACTTTTTGGCAAGAAAAAAGCAACAAAAAATTAAAATATTAATTTTGTCATCCGTCATCCATTAGGGGTTAAGTGCTTAGCCGCTATGTGATAGCCCAGAACCCACAACTGCTATCTCAACTACTACTCCAAAACACAAAACCTGCTACCACAATCTATTCGCAAAGAAGTGGAGTGATCTTCTTAATATCGCTTTTGACAACTTCGAAGCTTGATAACGATTACGCCCACCGCATACAAGTACTCATAGTTCGAATATTAAAATGCGTGCATGAAAGTTAATCAACACTCGATAAAAAAATATCGAAAGCCGCTACTCGAAAGACTTTTCAAGTGTGAGAACTCGAAACTTTCCAACACTCTGGCAGATGCGATCATCAACATCACTAAGCACAGTGGGGTATACCAACTAAAACTAGACACGATGTTAAAAATACACAAACAATGTGCATACAGACATTATACACACCTTCAATGGCAAAGAAAAACAAAATATTTCGCTAAAAATAATACCAGAAATAAGAAAATAGAGAAAAGCACCACATACAGGAAGACGCTGTATGCCGAAGAGAGTTCAAGCGGACAACGCAGACAAAACGACACTTTCGAAACACATAAGTTAGTATGTGTGTACATATTATTTGTAAGAGAGTGTGAGTTTGTATACAGTTTAGCTTTATGCCTTAGAGTATTCATTATAATCTTGCATTACTTATGGGCGTATATAAATATTACAGCGGGTCGATTTTTTTCTATAAAAAATAAATACATATGCGGAAAATGTTCTACAGATCATTCTGAGCAACTTTGTCTAAAGGAATATGAGTCTAAAACCGGTTTCAAGCTTGCGATTTTTTTAATTAAGTTTAATTTTTGGGTATTACAAACATTTTTTTTTGTAATTTTTTGAGATATCTAAATGAAATTTAATACATTAAAGGTGCATTTTGACATTCTATTAATCATTTGTCGGATTCCACAAGGTCAGACAACTATATCATATATCTCTCATATAACCGAATAATTGGTTATCTTATTTGCCGCTTGCCTACCTTTATATAAAAAGTTAAGAGCAAGTCATTTTGTTGTATTTACGAAAAATAAATAAAAATAATATAGAAAACATAAAAAAATTAAATAAATAATAAAGAAATTAAATAATCAAACAATAGAAAAATACTATAAAACATTAAATAACATATTTATATTACTTAATTATTTGCTTAGTTCCAAATACCATTTTCCTACACAAACACTGGCAACGATTACACAATATGTTGTGTTGATAAGCAAATTGTTTTTGTTAATATGTAAAAAAAAGGTATCATTGACAGATGTTTTCTAACGTTGTTGACGTAAATCGTTCAAATTACACACGTTTGCGGAAAAATTTCAAGCAAATCATTCGCTTATAATGACATTATCATAATTTTACAAGCGTCACAGAATCAAAACCATACGTTCATATGTATAGTACTTGTATACCGTAACAATTGTAGATGCACTCGGCTAATTAAGTAGTGTATATGTATGTACAGAGGTGTAAAAAATAATTTATATATTTGAATAGCGGAAAGGCGATTAAATTATATTTCAAATATAAAATGCGACGTCATACGCTCCTATCTCCATTCAAGGTAGGTACCAAGATAATGATAACCCTTGCTCTACAAGTGCTGCACTAATTAATTTCAAGCATAAAATATTTTGCTTAAAAATGGCTAAATCTACTATTTTAATTATTTATTAATGGCAATTAGTTTTAAAAAAATTAAAAAATTAAAATAATAAATAGTAAAAACATTACAGTAATTAAAAAATAAATATAAAAAAATAAATAAATTTAATAAAAATAAAAAATAGTTAAAAAAAATAATAACAAAATAAAAAATACTAAAGAATAAATAATTTAGAAAAAATAATAATAGTAAAAAATTTAACATATAAAAAGAAATTATAATTTAAAAAATTTGAAAAGAAATGTGTCACTAAAAAAATAAACTAAAAAATAGATAGAAAAAAAATTAATTAAAAAAAATATGTGTATATAAAAAATAAATTAATTAAAAATATTAGAGAACAAATAATTTAGAAAAAATTATTATAGTAAAAAAATGTAAACAAAAAATAAAAAAATAATTATATTAATTGGTTTTTGTCGTGAAACTCCATCAAATAAATTAAAACAAGCTTAAGGGGTTATATACAGTTAGGATTTTCAAAAAACCGTTTTTTTGCGTTTTCTTAATATATATACATATGTGACCTGGTCTACGAAAAGGGAGCTAACGTGCGAAAACTAGTTTTCTGGGAAAAGCTGTTAAAAATAATCGTTAGTTTCTCGTTATCTCATTAATTGTTCTCCTTTTTTTTGACACCTAAGCCCCCTTTCCGTAGACCAGGTCACATGTACATATATATCTGAGTATACACACACAAAATTTCAAGTCGATCCAACAAATATTTTCGAAGTTATAGACACATTAGTGAAGGTGCGCCGACTACATGTAAAGTGTTTTCAAAACTTTAAACTCGTTTTTCTCGAAACGGTGTTTTCAAAGTCGGTGAGCAAGATTTCTCAGAAACGGCTGAACCGATCGGTCTGAAATTTTTACACAAGCTTCTTAACTACGTATAGTTTTTAGTAATTAATCGAAAGATTTCCCCATCTGATGAAAATTTCTTATTTTTATAAACAATTAAAGACCCGAATTTCGGTCGAAAATCGAACCTTTTGCTTTGAGTAGCCGCCATTTTGTCAAACAAATTTTTTTTGCTAATTCCTTCGATCAATCACTAGATTATTTATTATATTAATGAAATTTATTTGGTTTTTGCATTTTAGATGATCCAGTCCAGAGATATCGTGCTCAAAATAACGTTCCTGATAATTATTTTAGGGAATAAAAAATATGTGAATATAGTTTAAGGTTGTCATAATATACCTGCCAAGTTTCAAATCAATAAATCAAATAGTTTACTTAGAAAAAATTCTTGAAAAATGCCTTTTTTCGACCACCTAATTGTATATAACCCCTTAATGTTTATAAAAAAAATACTGTGAGCAAAAAATAGTAAGACTTTTTAATTCAAATTTCACACGAATGTTCATACTTCGAAATATTTTTTTTTTTCTAAGTTGGTATGACTGTCAGTTAGTGTTTAGTATACGCTTGTTTTTCTGACGTACATAAAGTGCACTTGGCGTTTTTTAAGATGAGTGAAATTATTCAACAAAGAAGTTCTATTAAATTTTGTGTGCGGATTCAAATTTCTGGTGGCGAAGCGGTCAGAATGTTGGAAAAGACCTTCGGTGATAATTGTTTGTCGTGAGCAAGTGTTTTTGAGTGATAAAAATTATTCAAGAAAGGTTTTGAACGCGGTGACGATGAACCATATCCAGGACGGCCATCAACGTCAACTGATGAACAACAAGTTAATTAAAAAAAGGAATTGGTACTTGAGATGACCGACCGATAAAAGGCAGAGATCTTACTGGCATCGTCAGTTACTGGCAATATCAGAATGATCAGTGAAGCTCATTTTGAAAAACCGTTTGGTCCTAAGAGAAGTGAGAACACCATTGGTCCCTAAAGCACTCAATTTTTTCGAAAAACAGCATCGCTTTAACGTCTGTGAGGCAATGCTTTCCGACTACCAGGATGTCATGAAACGTATTATTACTGGCGATGAGTCTTCGATCTATGTCTACGACCAGGAAACAGACAATCAATCGTCCGAATATCGTGGCAAAGGTGAGCCGAAGCCGAAAAAACCACGTCCAATCAGGTCAACAACATTTTTTGCTCATAGTAGTATGTATGTAGTGATTTCATAGCAAAAATGTTTTAATTACAGCAAAATATTTATTTAAATCAATAATGTGTAATTCAAAACTACTAGAGAAAAAGAAAAACACTAAATACCGACATTTTTGCTTTAATTAGTACTCTAATTGTGTGCATATATATGTAACATAAATATTAGTATTTATAGTGGTTATGCGGATATCTGTGATGCTGCATTTCATCTCACGAGCCACGCGTTTTCAATTATTATCTACAACTTGCTGAGTGCAAAGTTAGATGTTTGGGCGAGCTTTCCTTGCTTTTTAATCGACATATGAACCCCAACTATGACTGAATCATAGGCAGGTAATTGATGTTAATCTGAATATCAGCTAATTTGCAGTATGGCAATACTACCACATACAGAATCGGATGTATGCAACCGAAACGGATCCGAATTTTTTGCCAACCAATAACTGTAAACTCAGCAGTTTTCCACAAAATTTTATGGAAAGTGTTTTCCGCCTTTACAACAGCAAAAAACTGGACTGTGAGCTGAGATGCAGATATGCATTATTGAAATGAATTAGAGCATGAAATTGTCGAGCGAAGAAAGAAAAAAGAAGTAATCGATATATTTCAGTTGAAATTTCATGTGCTAAAATTCTTAATAATAATTTCTTAGATATTATGTTACCTTTTTAAGATAATAATGCTTCTTTGATTTTTGATGTAGCAATAATAATAATAATGCATTTTTTAACACATTTCTTGCCTTCATTCCTTGTCACATCAGCTGAACGAACTGAGCAGAAGTGCTGTCTCTCTTAAATAAATTAGTAATTTCCTTTAGAGTCTCTTAATATCGATTAACTCTTTGTGAGTCTCGCCACTTTAAGGCATTTTTCTGAGAAGCTTTTGAATGCCAGCATTGTACTATATATAATGTAAACTCTTTGTCTTCTGAGAAGAAATATTTGGATCAATTTTATAGGTATCTTTCCTCTAAGGCAATTCGAACTCGGGAATGGCATACTGGCAGTCAAGCACCTAATATACTTATGTACAAAACCCGCACTCCATTAATTTTTGCCAATATTTTTTGGTTTATTTAAAATAGGTCTAGGTAAAAATTAACACCTGCTCAAAAGCTGTGTTGCTCTACTGCTCGTCTGCTCATCCAAATGTGAACTATATGTAAACAGTAATTTTCGCACTTAATTATCTCGCAGGTATTGAAGTGTCAGTTTCAATTACTATGTCTATATATAAACAAATAGTATATACTCTTATAGTATCTAGTACACAATATATGAAATCCACCCAAAATCGAAATACTGGATATACATACATATGTACATTTGTAGAACAATGATTCGCATAATAACAACAGATGACGTTTCTGAGAAAATTTTAAGAATGTTTATTTCATTCTGATTTCAAATCATGTGACGAAAAACTTCCTATAATATCTTAAATGAAAAACATTAAAGTCAAAAGCTAACGGAAAATTATAAATATGCGATAAAGCAGTAAACTAATAAAAACAATAACAAGAACACGTGCGGGGGCAGAACGAAAAACAACACACACAATTATTTAGAGAATTAAGTATAATTTGTTCGAAAGTATGCGGATCAGATGATCAAGCATGTTTGATGATTGAGGGACGCTAGCAAACACATGCAGGAAAAATAAAAATAAAAAATTAAAAGCGAAAAAAAACAAAACAATCAACGGAAATAAATAATGAAAAACGTAAAAAAAAGTAAGAGAAATTTAGAAAAAAAAAATTACAAATAAAAATAAAAAATTAAAGAAATAAAAAATTTAAAAAATTAAAAAGTAAAAATATAAAAAAAATAATTAAAAAGTTAAAAATATAAAAAAAATAATTTTAAAACAGTTAAAAAACATTTAAAACATTTAAAAAAAAAAGTGCAACAAAAATATTTCAAACAAAAAATCAAAAAAAAAAAAACAAAAAAAAAACAAAAAATCAAAAAAAAAAAACAAATTTTCAAAATAAAACAAATAAAACTATAAAATAAAAAAAAAATTAAAAATTGAACATATAAAAAAAAATTAAAAAAGTTCCAAAAAAACTTAAAAAATTAAAGTTAAAGAAAAAATATTTATAAAAAAATATATATTTAAAAAAATATATACATACTTAAAAAATATATATTTAAAAAATTATTAAAAAGCAAGTTTTAAAAAAGTTCAAACAAAAGTTTTAAATAAAATAAATAAAAATTAAAAAAAAATATGCAGACACGCGAAAATAAAAATAGCACATTTTGCAAATTGTTTCTGGTTCAGTTTCTTGTATTGTAAAAAATTTAAAAACTAAAAAAAATTTAAAAAAAAAAGTTTAAAATTAGAAAAGTTCAAAAATATTTAAAAAAAAATTAAAATAAAACAAACAAAAACTTTAGCAAAAAATATATGCAGACACGCGAAAATAAAAATAGCACATTTCGCAAATTTTTTTTGGTTCAGTTTCTTGTATTTGCTTTGTTTACGGTGGCCCATACTCCCCGGCAACTGTCTCCGCGTTCGCCATGTGAAAATTACCACAGAAACACAGTGAAAAGAGATATACATATATACATATATATGTATGTATGCACATACATATGTACACACATGAATAAAGTACATTATCCTGTATATATGTATATAACCATGTATGTGTGGGTATATACACATAATAAAATAAAACCAGCGACTGCTGGTGAATG